>NC_053027.1:269734435-269840266 GCF_003073215.2 Triticum urartu
TATGGGACATTTGTACAATCCACATATGAAGACAAGGGAAAAGGAGAAGTTTAGGTTGTGTTCAAAAAGTCCTCTCACGTCACTTTTGGGCCAAGAGAAGATAGAGTCCAAGTCTCTTACGTTCTGGATTCAGATTCGGACTGCACAGACATACCTGACTCAAAACGCCAACAACTTTTTCATACGGACTCCGAATTGGGTGATTCTTTTTTTGTTGGAAACTAGATTTCGTGCTCTTTACAACCCAAATGGATTCACCTTCAAATTCGTCCGGAGCGTTGAGTTACGGACGAAACAATCTGACGTTGCAGCAGAATCCGAGTCAAACTACAAGCCCAAAGGTGTTGCATCACCTCCACTTGGGCCCATGAGCCTTGTACGACCTAGGGTTAGTTTTAGGTTGCCTTGGGACGTCCTCCCACCTCCTTGGCCGCCACCCCTTGCTCCTATATAAGTAGATCCATCTAGTAGCTTTTTCCTAGGGATTTGTTTAGTTAAAAGTTAGCCATTGCAACTTCGTGTACTTCGTTTGTGTCCAACGACCAGACCAAGACTGCTTACGGATCCCCACCATTATCAATACCTCATATATATTTGCAATATTCAGATTGCTTTATCATATTCTTGCTCGTTCTTCGATTGCTTGCAGGAATAGACCTTCGTGGTCAGGCTGACCGTGCTTCCAGCATCGTCAGTAACCTCAGGAGATTGGTTTAGCGATTGCTAAGGCGCAACGTCGTGCACGTTTGTAGTCGGATCGTCAAAGTCGTCTCCACCAAATCGATAGTTATCATCTCATCAAAAGATCGGGACCCTCGCCTCTATCAGTTTTACTATACAAATGCTATTCAAAGCTACTCCCTCCTTCCATCTATATAGGGCCTAATGCGTTTTTCGATGCTAACTTTGAGCAAATATTAGAGCAATGATATATGACATGCAACTTACACAAAGCACGCCGTTAAATTCGTCTATGAAAGGTTCTTTCAATGATATAATTTTCACATTGTGCATGTCATTTACTATTAATCTTGTCAATAGTCAAAGGCGGTCTTAAAAATCTCATTACGCCCTATATAGATGGAAGGAGGGAGTATGAATCCATGTTATGTCTGATTAAATTTTTTCGCTTGCTGTATAATGCATGTAACCTACTCATACCAACATTTTAGTGCATTCCAAATGTCTATACTACCGCTGCAATTCGAACTAAATTTGAATTCGTTTCTCTATTTCAATAAGAATCTACAATCATGATTGTTTCCAACTTCAACCATCATAGTTTCCTTGCTATCCGCCAGATATAAATCAGACGGCCTATAATGCAGGATGGCAGGCACACCATCATCAACAACTCTGTTTTTTTTATAAGAGTAGAGATAAAACATATTAAATGTAGTATACCATGTTCATAACCACACCATGTGTATCACTGTTATATATATTCACACATCCGTCGGTTTGAAACACTATGATAAATTCTTCAAATATCCAAATTCGCTGTTTATAATGAAGTATATATGATCTCTATTCGTCTTTTACACCCACACAACCCTCTTATCTTTGTAGCTAGCGCTAACTTTCTCTTGTGCATGCACACGCCCGCATCCCTCTCACCCTCCCTCAGCATTCTCTAGCTCCATCGCGCAAATTCGTCTTTTCACTTTAGGTCGTTCACCCACGGTGCGTGTAGGCCCCCAGCTCCTTCTTTATGGCACACATCGATCGATATGCCTCTCTAGCCAGGTGTGCCTAGCACAAACATAAGCTTCCCCTCTTCTCTTGTCACCGTCCATGCCTCACTCTCACCACTCTTTTCATCGTTCTCGTACTCGCACACTCCTCCCCCTCGATATAGTATACCTCTCGTACCACCTCCTACATGCATCCCTCTCTCTCTCTATCCTTCTCCTCGTGCCTCATTTGCTTCTAACACACACATGCATGTATACCGATCGATCTCCCAACATATACCTAGATCGACTTTAACTACCCCCCCCATCGATCGACGTACCTCACAAGTTATGTCTCTCCTTTCTCTTACAAAGGGCGATTGATCTTCCTATGTAGTTACGTCTGCTTACCACAGCCACATCGTCCCCCCTCATCATTCGTGCATGCCTCCTGACCCGTCTCTCACACGCACGTGCACAGACAACAAGCAGCCATCTCCTCTCTTATTGATATTGCGGGCGTGCCCTCTGTTTGTCTAGCAAGCCTATCCCACCATTTGTTAGAAGCAACTCCACTACCACCCCCTCCAACACTCTAGCTCTGTCTCTCTCCCAACCTTATTCATCTCCTGCACATATGCATGGATGCCGATCGATCTCCCTTAATACATGAGGCGGATCGATCTCCTTAATACATGAGGTAGGCCTCTCTCCTCCTCCACACATATACCAGCCATTGTACCTCTATAGTTAATTGGGCCTCCCTCTTCCCCCACCACACACCGATAGTCGAGCGCTGCAGGTAGGTATCCATGCCATAGAGACAAACTGCACATGTCCTATCTCACGTTCCAGTAGGCCAACCACTCTATATCTTTGATGTGGGCACACACAAATTCGATGGCACTCTTTATCGATCGCGCGCGCACACAGACACACACATCATCCCTCTCTTCGATTCTATGGACACCTCAAGCCGATGATACCTCCACTCTCTTCTCGTGGATCGCCCCCTCTATATATATGTTATATCCAGGACTCTATTTCACACACATTGCATATGTTAAATTTTTTTATTGACCCCCCCCACAAAAAAAACTCTCAAGAACCCACACACTATATCTCTCTAGGTTTGTATCTCTCTCACACAACCCTACGCAGGTGGTGTACGTATATAAGAAGAGAATAGGTGCACCATGCACGTACTCACGCTTCGTGCCCAGCCACACCCGCGCGGGTACAGGGTGGAGCTCATTTCTTTACGAAATGGCAACCCACGTGCTAATTTGAACGCCTGTAGCGGTTGTTTACCTAGGGAGGTCGTGTACCACGCGTGCACGAAACAAAGTTCGACTTGACGCGTTGCCGCATTATTTTTAAATAAAGTTATAGCGCTCAATGGCACTGATAGAGGCGAGGGTGTCCCGATCTTTCGATGAGATGATAACTATCGATTTGGTGGAGACGACTTTGACGATCCGACTACAAACGTGCACGACGTTGCGCCTTAGCAATCGCTAAACCAATCTCCTGAGGTTATTGACGATGCCGAAAGCACGGTCAGCCTGACCACGAAGGTCTATTCCTGCAAGCAATCGAAGAACGAGCAAGAATATGATAAAGCAATCTGAATATTGCAAATATATATGAGGTATTGATAATGGTGGGGATCCGTAAGCAGTCTTGGTCTGGTCGTTGGACACAAACGAAGTACACGAAGTTGCAATGGCTAACTTTTAACTAAACAAATCCCTAGGAAAAAGCTACTAGATGGATCTACTTATATAGGAGCAAGGGGTGGCGGACAAGGAGGTGGGAGGACGTCCCAAGGCAGCCTAAAACTAACCCTAGGTCGTACAAGGCTCATGGGCCCAAGTGGAGGTGATGCAACACCTTTGGGCTTGTAGTTTGACTCGGATTCTGCTGCAACGTCAGATTGTTTCGTCCGTAACTCAACGCTCCGGACGAATTTGAAGGTGAATCCAATTGGGTTGTAAAGAGCACGAAATCTAGTTTCCAACAAAAAAAGAATCACCCAATTCGGAGTCCGTATGAAAAAGTTGTTGGCGTTTTGAGTCAGGTATGTCTGTGCAGTCCGAATCTGAATCCAGAACGTAAGAGACTTGGACTCTATCTTCTCTTGGCCCAAAAGTGACGTGAGAGGACTTTTTGAACACAACCTAAACTTCTCCTTTTCCCTTGTCTTCATATGTGGATTGTACAAATGTCCCATACACCTGCAATTAGACAAAACACAAAAGTGTGTGAAGTATTTTTGTTCTGGATAACATAAATAGATTATTGAATAGTTTGCATTAGAAATCACCTGACAAATATGCATGTATGCAATATTTTTGGTCGTATCCAAGGTAGTCATGTCCTCATCAGGCACGTACACAGAATGTAAAACTATTTTTATGGAGGAAAAGGTAGTCTGCTCTTCAGAGTATCTCACACAAGGCTCCGGTGGCCTCTCTCTCTCTCTCTCTCACCGTTGGTAACTGATCCGGCCGCATCCCGTCCGCTGGGGGAAAGGGAGTGCGGTGGCCTCTCTCTCTCACCGTTGCTCACTGATCCGGCCGCATCCCGTCCGCCGGGGGAAAGGGAGTGCGGTGGCCTCTCTCTCTCTCTCTCACCTTTGGTCACTGATCCGGCCGCATCCCGTCCTCCAGGGGAAAGGGAGGAAGTGCATCGTTTCTCCGTTCGACGACGCTGAGGCAGCACGTCCAGATCTGCGGTACACGCCGTTCTCTCTAACCAAGCTCCGGCGCGGCAGGGCCTACGCCACCTGCTCGCAGATTCCGCCCGCCGCTGCTCACCTAGTTACATCCCGACGACCTCCAGGTATCCCCTCCGGCCTTGCTCCACTGCCCGTTTTCCCACGTCGCTGCATGTGGATCTTCCATAGTTCTTTTCCCAAAACGTTGCTCGTCCAGCGTACTTTCCATATTGCATTCTCGTCCTCACACCGTTTTAGACAAACACAACTGTGTTGTTATCTTCCCTTAGGACAAGGAATATGCTTCTTTTTTGTTGTCGCATGTGTCATCAACTGTTATTGGCTAGTAATTGTATGACTACGACTGAGGGAGTCCTGGATTAGGGGGTGTTCGGTTAGCCGGACTATACCTTCAGCCGGACTCCTGGACTATGAAGATACAAGATTGAAGACTTCGTCCCGTGTCCGGATGGGACTTTCCTTGACGTGGAAGGCAAGCTTGGCGATGCGGATATTCAAGATCTCCTACCATTGTAACCGACTCTGTGTAACCCTAACCCTATCCGGTGTCTATATAAACCGGAGGGTTGTAGTCCATAGGCAATCAACTCCATACACAACAATCATACCATAGGCTAGCTTCTAGGGTTTAGCCTCCTTGATCTCGTGGTAGATCTACTCTTGTACTACCCATATCATCAATATTAATCAAGCAGGAGTAGGGTATTACCTCCATCGAGAGGGCCCGAACCTGGGTAAAACAAAGTGTTCCCTGCCTCCTGTTACCATCCGGCCTTGACGCACAGTTCGGGACCCCCTACCCGAGATCCGCCGGTTTTGACACCGACATTGGTGCTTTCATTGAGAGTTCCTCTGTGCCGTCACAATTAGGAAGGATGCCTCCTCCCGTCTTTAAAGACGGCGCCGTTGCTAAGGGAGCCTTGGCTGTCGGCCAAACCCTCCAGCTAGGTGGTTTTCTCATGACCGCATGTTCGGCTGTTGCGCCGACGGTGACCTCTCAGGTCATCAAAAGCAACCTATACGTCAGCTCGGAGCTCGTCGAGCAACTAGATCCAATGGAGCTCTCTTTCGTAAACGAGCTCTTGGATCGCATCGCCGCCCTGGGGGTCGCTACAGATTACGACCAGGTTGGGCTTAAACCCGATCTAAGAGAAATTAACTCTCCCCAAGTCACCCACCACGTTGCCGTGGTAGAGGCACAGTGCGGCGACCCTTCATCTATTTTAAGGACTAGCTACGTCTGAATTCCCGACTCCTCCAAGCCGGATCCCAGCGGAGAGGAGGATGTAACTCAAGACCTGAGCTTAGGATCAAGCAACGGGCTAGATTCGTTGGACAACATCCAAGGATCCGAACTTTAGAGTTCGGAAACTCTTCAGCCTCCGAATCTTGGATTGGGTGAGGTTTCAGATTCAACGACACCCGCCACCCGAACATAAGTGATCTCTCCCAAATCAGGTAGAGGCCCGAGGAAACAGTACATCATTACTGGGCCAGATTCCTCCTGGTTATGAACAGGATAAAGGATTGCCGCGAGGGAGACACAGTCTCTATTTTCTGCAGTAATTGCACGGACGAGGGACTCCTTAACACCGTAAGTCGTCGTGATATTACACGCTTCGCTGACTTGGCGTCCATAGTACAAAAATACTGTGCGATGGAAAGCGCCTGGAAAACCGAAATAAAATTTTGGGATAATCTGGCCTTGAATAGTAATCCCGTCTGAACTAAGAGGGTGCATCATCATAGGACACCCGGGATAAACACCAAAAAGCAAAAACCCTCTACAGGGCATGGAACCGTACTGGAAAGGTGGCTTGATGGACCCTGTAGAATTCACAGTACAGAGGACGCCACACCAACTCACAGCCTTAGAGCATGTTGGATACTCCGGCAGGTGGCCAAAATTGGCGAGGACCTCTTAATCCTGGAGGCCGCAGAAAGCCAGCCCGAGGACACCAGTACCGTTCTCACAGTCTTCGAGACTTTCGCATCAAACAATATGCGAAAAAGAACACTCTGCAGCCTCACCGAAGTCTATCAAGTTGCAACAATAAATCCATGGAGCGACACTGCTATTACCTTCAATGCAAGTGATGAACCTAGATTCCGAACAGCCCGAGCACCAGCCGCATTGGTCCTCAGTCCCATAGTGGACGGCTTTCGCCTCACCAAGGTGCTCATGGATGGAGGCAGCGGACTGAACCTCATTTATGAGGAAACCGTTCAAAAAATGGAAATAGACTGGAACCGCATCGAGCGAAGCAGCGCAACCTTTAGAGGAATAATCCCCAGTCGGGAAGCGCGCTGCATAGGAAAAATCACACTAGATGTGGTGTTCGGCACGCCGGATAATTACAGGTCCGAAGAAGTCACGTTTTAGGTGGCCCCGTTTAAGAGCGGATATCATGCCTTACTAGGGCGGGAAGCATTCACAATCTTCCAAGCAATACCCCATTACGGGTACATGAAGCTTAAGATGCCCTGGCCGAATGGAATTATCACTCTAGCTAGTGATCTGGACATAGCACTCCGCGCCAAAAACAAGACGTCCGCATTAGCCCTTGAGGCACTATCCGAAGCCTTAGTGGCCGAGGAACTGACTGCGCTGCGCTCCACGGTTAACAGGGATGATGTGATACTCGATAAGAGATCCAAATCCACATCCTTCAAGCCAGCCGACGAAATAGTCAAATTCCAGGTCCATCCAACGGACCCCAATAAAACAGCTTCCATCGGGGCACGACTGAACCCTGATGTAGACGCCGCACTGCGAGAGTTCCTATGAGAGAACTGGGACATTTTCGCCTGGCACCCTTCAGACATGCCAGGGATCCCACGCAAGCTGGCCGAACACAGCTTAAATATCCTAAAAGGATTCAAACCTGTCAAACAAGCCCTTCGGCGTTTTTCCGAACCCAAGAGACAGGCTATGGGAGAGCAGCTAGCCAAGCTATTGGAGGCCGGATTCATTAGAGACATAAAACATCCGGACTGGCTAGCAAACTTGGTGATGGTACCAAAGAAGGACAAATCCTGGCACCTGTCTGATGATTTTAAAGACCTTAACAAGGCTTGCCCAAAGGATCCCTTCCCCCTCCCCCGTATCGATCAAATTATCGATGCCACTGCACGACACGACTCGTTGTGTTTCCTCGACGCATACTCCGGATACCATCAAATCAAGATGGCAGAATCAGACCAAGCCGCAACAGCATTCATCACACCATACGGCCCATCCTGCTTCAACACAATGCCCTTCGGGCTGAAAAACGCCGGCGCAACATATCAGCGCATGATCCAGACATGTCTGGAAAATCAGATCGGCAAAACAGTGGAGGCGTATGTGGATGATGTGGTCGTCAAATCAAGACATGTCGAATCTCTAGTAGACGACTTGAGACTTACATTCGATAACCTCCGAAAATATGACATCAAGCTCAACCCGGACAAATGCGTCTTCGGCGTTCCAGCCGGAAAGCTCTTGGGCTTCATTGTATCTGGTAGAGGAATTGAAGCAAATCCAGCCAAGATCCGAGCTTTGTCACAATTGGATATCCCAAAGGACCTCAAACAAATACAAAAATTAACCGGATGCGTGGCGGCTTTAAGCCGCTTCATCTCCCGCTTGGGAGAAAAGGCACTACCCCTCTATCGCCTCCTTCGGCGCACCGAACACTTTGAGTGGACGGAGGCCGCCACGGCCGGACTTGATGAAATAAAAGCCATATTGGCAACAGTCCTGGCCGCGCCGAACACCGGAGAACCAATGTTATTGTACATTGCAGCAACACATCAAGTTGTCAGCGCAGTGCTTGTTGTCAAGCGGGAAATGGATGGACACAAATTCCCCCTTCAAAGGACGGTCTACTACGTATCCACTGTCCTCACTCCATGCAAATCACGGTACCCGCATTATCAAAAGATTGCATACGCGGTATTCATGGCATCCCGGAAGCTACGACACTACTTTCAAGAGTGTTCCATAACAGTAGCCTCAGAACTACCACTCAACGATATTATCAACAACCGCGACGCAACGGGCCGGATTGCAAAATGGGCCATCGAGCTTCTCCCGTTCGATATAACCTATAAGCCACGGCGAGCTATTAAATCGCAAGTTTTGGCCGACTTCGTTGCAGAATGGACGGAGGCCGAGCTCCCTAAAGAGTACGGCACATATTCAAACTGGATTATGCATTTCGACGGCTCCAAAA
Organism: Triticum urartu; assembly: GCF_003073215.2. Lineage (NCBI taxonomy): Eukaryota > Viridiplantae > Streptophyta > Magnoliopsida > Poales > Poaceae > Triticum > Triticum urartu. The sequence continues at coordinate 269,743,066 of NC_053027.1, forward strand.
TGTTGGCTGGACGAGGGGCTGGCATCGTCCTGACGTCCCCCACAGGAGACACAGTCCAATATGTGCTCCAGATCATGTACATGGATTCCAACAATGCAGCCGAATATGAGGCCCTCCTACATGGCCTCCGGATCGCAGTATCCATGGGTATCCACCGCCTAGAGGTACGCGGGGATTCAAACCTCGCGATATCCCAAATAAATGGAGAATTCGATGCCAAGGACCCAAAAATGGCAGCTTACCGCAACGCCGTCCTAAAAATGTCAGCTCGGTTCGAAGGGCTGGAGTTTCACCATATAGCCCGAGAAAACAATCAAGCAGCGGACGTCCTGGCACGCATCGGAGCAAAACGTGATGCAGTCCGCCCAACATCTTTTTGGAAAGATTGTTCAAGCCATCCGTAGCATGGGAGGGGGAACCCGCAAATAACAGCCCGGACCCAGCCGCACCACTCGACGCCGAACAATCTGACACAATTGGAGGCTCTGCCAATGAAATTACACCTTCAGCCCACGTAATAATTGATGAGGACATCAATACCATTGTTACCCCCACAGCCCCTACTGTTACATATACTGGACCAATTACTAGAGCTCGCGCACGCCAATTAAATTACCAGGTACTTTCGTTTCTTGGTAATGATTCTAATGTTCATGAGATTATGATGCTGCCTAAATTGGATAATTTGTTTTGATTACAAATGAAGGGCCTAGCTTGGAGAAGGATGAACATTGGAGCAAGAACACGCATGGAGTTGATGGCATGCGCAAGGGGATCAAGAACGGAGTTACAAGTGATGATTTCAGGACTTTGAAGCCGCCATAAGGAGTGCATGAAGCCTTGGACGAAATATACAAGATGCCACTTCATAATATTCGTCCATAGGCTATTCTAGGTGCTGCGTCACCTTATTAATGGGCCAGGCCCATGTAATTTCGAAATACTTAAGTATAGGCTATTTTTAGAGTCCGTATGTGTGAGGAAACAAGAGTTAGGGTTCGTTTCGGACCCCACCCTCAAGGGCCACGAAATTCCCCCCTCTTCCTCCATATATACAGCCCTTAGGGCGTCGTTTAGACTTTGGGTTTTGTTTAGATTAAAAGTTCGCCATAGCTGCAACTTCGCGTACTTCCTTTGTGTCCAACGACCAGACCAAGACGTCATAGAACCCCACCTTGATCAATAAAGCTTTCATCTTATATTCGCAATATCCCGATTGCAATCTCAGTTTCTTGCTTGTTCTTCGTTTGCTCGCAGGAAACAGACCCTCGTGGTCAGGTTGATCATGCTCCGGCGTGGTCAATAACCCTCGGAAGTTGGTTTAGCGATTGCTAAGGCGCGACGTCTCGCACGTTCGTAGTCGGATCGTCAAGGTCGACTCCCACAGAAAACGATAGCCACCATCTCATCGAAACATCGGGACACCTTAGCCTCTATCAATAATGGCGGTCATCGCCCCGTGGACAGAACCATTCCTAGGCTACCTTTCTAGGCAGGAACTCCCGGAGGACCAAAACGAGGCCCGCTGCATAGTGCGGCAATCTAAAGCCTATAGAGTCCATGAGGGAGAGCTTTATAAGAAAAGCACTACCGGAGTCCTTCAAAGGTGCATCTCCGAAGAGGAAGGGCGAAACCTTCTGGCTGAAATTCATGCCGGACTCGGTGGTCACCACGCCGCTGCTCGGTCCCTTGTTAGCAAGGCTTTCCGTACAGGCTTTTATTGGCCGACGGCCCGGACAGACGCTCAGGACCTAGTCCAACGATGCGCTGGTTGCCAACTTTTTGCCAACCAAAGCCATATGCCACCCACCGCACTCCAAACTATACCCATTAGCTGGCCTTTTGCGGTCTGGGGGCTTGACATGGTCGGACCCCTTAAAGGTGGGACCGATAGGAAAAAATACTTACTGGTCATGGTGGATAAATTCACCAAATGGATAGAAGCCAAGCCTGTTAAAACGGCCGAATCCGGACCTGCGATAGACTTCATATCCGGGGTTGTACACCGTTATGGCGTCCCCCACAGCATCACAACCGATAACGGTACAAACTTTACCGCCGACGAGGTAAAACTCTGGTGCAAAAACATGGGCATCAAGCTTGATTATGCTTTCGTCTATCACCCAAAAACCAACGGCCAGGTCGAACGTGCAAATGGTCTTATCATGAGCGGCATTAAACCCAGACTAGTGCGGTCCCTCAAGGAATCTAACACGCACTGGGTAGAGGAGCTCGACTCCGTGCTATGGGGGCTGCGGACCACGCCAAATCGCACCACCGGATACACACCATTTTTTATGGTATACGGCGCAGAGGCAGTTCTGCCCTGCGACATAATTCATGACTCACCTAGAGTGCGCATGTATGAAGAAAGAGAAGCCGAGCTCGATCGTCAGGACAACTTGGACGCCCTGGATGAGGAGCGTGACGTGGCAAAGGCCCGTTCCGCATTTTATCAACAGCAAGCCCGAAGATATCAAAGCAGAGAAGTACGGGCCAAAAATTACAATGTTGGCGAACTAGTTCTACGCCTGCCGGATAAGAAAAAGGACAAACTCAAGCCCAAGTGGGATGGTCCATTCATAATCGACCAAGTCCTGACTGGCGGGGCGTACTGCCTGCGAAATGCGTCGGATAACCGACTCGAGCCGAACCCGTGGAACGCCACCCATCTCCGAAGATTCTATGCCTAGCGCCGGACTCTGTGCTCGTCTCCTTCCTCTGTCCATTTTTTGCATTTTTCTGTCTTACATTTCTCTCCTTCCCCTCTTTTCTTTTATAGCCCTTAAAGGCTCATCTAGTGACGCACCACTCGCGCTCATTAAACCTGGGGGCTTCTTTAACAGAAGCTTATTTATACGGGCTTCACACCCAACACATGCGTCAAACTTCCGCATGTACCTTTTTCTTCACCATTATATGCATCGATATGACTTAAGTTTTGGCCAAGCTGGGTTGCCTGGCTCCTGTGCTTACCCCTACGTTCCCGATTGTTTGGCTAGGCGGTAAAGGGAGCACCTCTGCGATTGTTACTGCCGGGTCAGCCGGATGTGTACCTCAGACTGGGTGAAGCCGAAAGCTAGCGTTCTTAAGGGAATATTCGGTCGGTGAGATAAAAGATGATCTTTTTACTCATTTTATGCGCCCCCAGATGCTTTTTTCTGCGTCTTTTTATGCAGTCCAGACATGCACTTTAGGGCATGCCTCCCAGCGAAAGGAACCCTTAACGGAACTATTCTCTCTGGAAGATGTTTCTTACTAACCATGTAATATAACATAACAAGTTGGGCACTTGTCAAATAAAGCACTAATGACCCCTACGCCTGGTCTCCACGCATACCACGGTTCTTATATAACCGCTATGGTATTCGGACACACTCCGGACTGTCAGGTCCCGAGGTTGAAGCGAAAAGGTCGGCAACGACAAACGATCTACAATCCGGCTAGAAGGCATTACACATGTCAATTCAAAATTACATAGTCATTATGACTGATTGTATTCCTCTTCTATACCATCTAACAGGCTGTCTAATTTACAGTCCTGCTGGGAATACTTTGCGGCCAACTCTACTTGGCCGTATACTAAGCTCACAGGGATCTCCTTCCCGTCAGGCCCCACTGGTCCGACCTCGGCCATGTGGTTTGGGTCAGACCTCGTAAAATGGGTCTTCACCATGCCCTAGGCTTCCCTAGCGCCTTGTCGGCAGGCCGATATCTTCCACAACCGGAAGCGCCGCCGAGCTCCCTTCAGCTTCTCCGCAAGCTCTCCAAGGCCCTCGGGCATGGAGTGGGCAGGGCATAAGGCTTGGGCAACACCTCGCATCGCCTTCCGAATTTGCTCGTGCAGTTGCACAAGTTCGGGAAGAAGGTCACCCTTAGAACCGGGCATCTCCTCTGCAGGACGACCTGTGAGCATACCTACAGACATTACTCTGTTAGTCGACTTCCTCGCCGAACTCTTTTTTCAAAGTTCGTTCAAGCACTTACTAAAAATGCCGCGTCGAAGCCGCTGATTCTCCTTCGTGGAGTCCGACAGCTGGCCACAAACATCTTTAAGTTCGACGTCCAGCTTGGTGTTGGCATCCTGAAGATCATTCTTCTCTCGCCTCACCTTTGTCAACATACTCTCACCGGCCTTTAGCCGGCGTAAGAGTTGTTGCTTGTCCGGATCTAGTCCGGCGCCATCTGCAATATGATTTGTCAGATTTGCACCCACACCGCACAATACTAATCTTTCGAAGGGTATCTTACCTGAGGGGGTCTCTTTGGACTCCCCTGCTGCGGCTAGTGCGGGCTCTAGTTGGGCCTTGCACTTTTCCAGCTCCTGGGACAGTACGATATTCTTCTCTGTAAGAAGTTGCATATTAAATGATCCTTAAATCAGTTGCTCTAACTGTTTCAAGTCTCGGGGGCTACTGGTATATATATATATTTGACCAAAATTTTCTTACCCGTATGTCTTTTACATACTGCTCTGTGGCTCTGGCTAAACCATTTTGAGTGGCACGGAGGTACGCATCTCCCGAATTAAAGGCATCTAAAGCCTCTTGGGAGAAACAAGCGTCGCGTAGAACTGTCCGGCGACGCCTGTGGTTCATGGCACTCTCCACTTCAGAATTTGTGGCAGACAGCCTGTCCGCATCCTCTGTCGGAGGAGTGTCCGGTGCGCGCCTTGTGCTCGCCTCCGCTTCCTGGCCAGACGTTGGAGCCTGGCTGGTGGAGGCGCGATTGGCAACCTCTCCGGATGTAGTCCGGCGAGGTCTCTTCGTTCTGAAGATAGCACGAACGTTAATATGCCCTAACAGAATAACACCAGGGAAACAGAGGGTCGCTATACCTTTGCGCCGGCATCTCAGTCCAGACTACATTCCTTTTTGCCCCACGGGGCCCTGCGGCCCCTCATTGGCTAGCCGCCGCAGGTTCGGCCTCCTGCCTCAGAAATCTCCCCTGCAAAACACGGTTGTCGTCAGAAACACCGGAATACGTGAGAGTGGAATCTCTCTCAAGGGAACGAGACTCCGGTTTCTGTCACCTGGGAGGCCGGGATTAACCCTGGGTAATCAGCCGTGATGGCTACCAAGGTATTGTCCTTGCTAAGCTGATGGAACACCCCGTCGATAAGCTCCACCGATATGTCCGGGTCTTCTTCGGAGTCCGGATCGAGGGACCGTTCTGGGTCCTCGGGCTGTGGAGGGCGGCTGTTTATATCCTTTACCTCCTGTCGCAGTTCCTGCACTGAAGTCGTTAGACTACATACCTAACCGTGGGAGTATAAAACAAACGGGCAAGCCCAATTATTCACTTACCCAACTTGGAGGATCGTACATAGTAAATCCGGCCTGCAGATTGACACGGAGGAATTCCTCCTTTTCTCCCTTGTACAAAGAGGATAAGATCTTTACTAGGGCGGCAGCTGAGGCCGGCGCCTTACGACCGTAACGTGTGGCGTCATCCTCCCCGTTGATATCCCACATGGGGTGGCCTCTATATTGAAGCAGCTGCACCCCCCGCATAATGCATGCGGCCATGACTCCAATCATGGTTAGTCCGGAATGAGCCAACAGTCTTATCCGGCCCATCAGGTAAAGGACGTCTCTGTCGCTTTCTCTCTGAGAGCTCCGTGGACGCCAGCTCAAGCGTTTCTTCAATGGAGCACTGTTGAACTCAGGGAGACCGACCCGGATAGGGTCCGGTAGCGGAACGTCATCTATATAAAACCATTCCGAAGGCCAGTCCTCGGACGCCTTGTTTGGGGTTCTTGATAGGTATCCGGTCCCGGCGATGCGCCATACTTCGGCTCCGCCCACTTGGCATATAGACCCCTTTTGAGAACGGGGCACCAGGCAGAATAACCTCTTCCACAACGCGAAATGAGCCTCAACGCCTAAAAATAGCTCGCAAAGGGCGACGAAACCCACAATATGCAATACGGAGGCGGGCGTGAGATTGTGCTGCTGGAGGCCGTAGAACTCCAGAAGCCCACGGAGAAATGGATGAATTGGAAATCCTAGTCCCCTTATTAGATAGGGGACGAGGCACACCCGCTCTCCTTTAGAAGGATTGGGGGTGCTCTCCGCTTGTTTTCCGCCATTGTAGGTGGCGAGACCGGCTCGGACCGGGACCATGTATGCCTGAGGGAGAAATCCCTTGGCCTGAAGTGACGCTAACTCGCTATGCGGGATGGTGCAACTCTCCCAGTCCCCGGGTTTGGGACCGGAGGGGCGAGGGGAGGAGCTGCGACGGCTGGTCATGTTGGAATGGACCTTTGCTGGAAGCGCTCTGATGATAACTCGCGGAAAGGAGAAGATGTGGTTTGGACCTAAATCCCCATCCCGTTAAATAGGCGGCTCATTTATACGGCTAGGGGTGTGGATGAAAAAAAACACCCCGGCTTTTCGCATTCGTTTGAACACGTGGAAGACGGCCATTATTGGGCGTGGAAGCCGAGGAGCACTACATTACAAAAATCGGACATTATTCCTACAGGTACACAAGATTTGGAGAAGAACCCGCCTTGCAATGCCGAACAATCTGCGCGCCGGACTCATCGTCATTGAAGCCTGGTTCGGGGGCTACTGAGGGAGTCCTGGATTAGGGGGTGTTCGGGTAGCCGGACTATACCTTCAGCCGGACTCCTGGACTATGAAGATACAAGATTGAAGACTTCGTCCCGTGTCCGGATGGGACTTTCCTTGGCGTGGAAGGCAAGCTTGGCGATGCAGATATTCAAGATCTCCTACCATTGTAACCGACTCTGTGTAACCCTAACCCTATCCGGTGTCTATATAAACCGGAGGGTTGTAGTCCGTAGGCAATCAACTCCATACACAACAATCATACCATAGGCTAGCTTCTAGGGTTTAGCCTGCTTGATCTCGTGGTAGATCTACTCTTGTACTACCCATATCATCAATATTAATCAAGCAGGAGTAGGGTATTACCTCCATTGAGAGGGCCCGAACCTGGGTAAAACAAAGTGTTCCCTGCCTCCTGTTACCATCCGGCCTTGACGCACAGTTCGGGACCCCCTACCCGAGATCCGCCGGTTTTGACACCGACAACGACTACGGAGACCATCAAGGACCAAGCTTTGGAGGCAAGCGACATGGTGACGAGCAAGGATGATTCTTTCATTTTAGGAGGCGAGAGTGATGATGTGCCATCTTCAGCCTTCATGCACAGCGATGGCAATGAGATGGTTGAGTATGGGATTTTCCCTTCGACCACGGCGACATGTCATGACTTGAGTGACTTTAGCCACCATATTGAGAATGAGAGTGACTTCACCACTAGCCCCATATGTGATGTGTTTTCACAATTCCCATGTGAGGAGAGCCACAACCCCCACCACTTGAGTGAGATGAGTGACTCCACCATACGTGAGATTGAGTGCACCTATTTTGTGGGAGTGAGTGAACCACCACATAGAGAGAGTGAGATAGTTAATAGGTCATGTGAGGCCACTTTCAACACTAACGACTTGACCTCTACCTCTATTGTGTCTTCTCATTTGGTGCTAGGTCCCATCTATGATGACGCGCCGATTCTCGACGACTTCATCCTACCCTTGGACAAGACGATGGCCATGGTGGAATATGATGCACCCCCCACATGGTTCCATCAAGTTGAACATGACCACCATTTGGTCTTTCCCACCTCACCTACACCACTTGAGTGGAATGAACAAGATAACATAGGTGATAGTGACGCTCTAGTCCCACTAGTGGACATTCTTGACATTGATTGCTTTCATGATGTTGATCCCCCTATTGACATGCTTCATGCTAGTATGATTTCCCCATGCGATGATTTACCCATTTATGATGAGTATGATGATTTCCATGTGGAGTCTCTTAGTTGTGATGCCATGTTACATAGGATTTCTTGTGACAATTCTCTAGGTCACCTCATGTTTGCCAATCCGCTTGACTTGTCATATGCTATGCATGAGATCGACCACATATCATATTTGCAATATCTTCATAGTGACTATGCATATGCTATTAAAATAAACCCAATTTGCACATATGGCATAGATGACAAGCCTATGGTTATTGGCATTTGTTTATCTTGTGATGATATTGACATGCTCCCTTTGCATCATTTATCTCATATGCCATGCCATGACCACCTAGCTTTGGATATGCATTGTTTTGGATGTTGTCCATTTTCTCCATATGATGTTTCCAATATTGCTCATGAGGAGACCCCCATAGTTTCCTCATACATTTTAGGAGATTTTGATTCATCCCATTCATTGCATGATCCCAATCTTCAGAGTTGCGTTTAATTATTTCCAATAAATCCCATTTGAATTTAAGGTTTATACCTGACTCTTTTCCTTCGATGAGTTCCCAATCTTCAGAGTTGCGTTTAATTATTTCCAATAAATCCCATTTGAATTCAATATCCTTCTTCATATAGGAACCAGTACAAGAAGTCTCGAGCATGGATCGATCATTATGAGAAGACGCTCAAGTACACATGCTTCCAAGCTACCATCTCCGGCAAGGGTCACATAGGCATCGACACCATCACCACCACGAACATGAAGGTCAAGATCTCAACACCAACAACCGCTCAACGACTTCACCATCTCCCTTGGCATCTTCGCCGAGCGACTTCAAGGCATCTTCGCCTATGGACATACGTCATCTTCGCCCACAAGCACTTCAAGAGAAGCTCCCCAAGCTCAAGTCCATGACTTCCACAAGATACTATGACCTCGACATCGACCATGCGATTCCTTTCTATGAGACTCTAGAACCTGAGGACTATCTCGAGTGGGAGCGTTTGATGGACCACTACCTCAAGCTACATCAAGTTCCTCCCGAAGATCAAGTGAACTGCGCCACAAGAAACTTCCACAACTACGCGTCCACATGGTGGCTTCACGCACCTTCGGAGACCTACGACTTGAGTTGGCCCAAGACGAAGAGAGCTTTGTGGCGAGAGTTCGTGCCTCCAACCTACACGGAACAACTTTGACGCCAACTGGAGAACACCATCGAAGGATCCAAGTCCATCGACGAGTACTTCAAGGAGATGAAGATTGCCTTGCGACGAGCTGGCGTGGACGACCCCATTTTTATGAAGTTCAACTCCATGATGCGATTGCACAATGACATCTCCAAGACGATCTTCCTCGAGAACTACAAGTCCATCGATGACAACTACATTTGTGCTCTCAAGGTGGAACAAGAACTCATGAAGGCCAAAGCTTCTCCACCCCAAGCTCACTTCGCAACGACCAAGCTCCATGGGAACGAGCATGAGGCTAGTACCACCATGATGACCAAGCCCGACGAGCTCCAAGGCGATGCTCCCAAGTTCGACTTCACTGCCATCCCTCTTTGTGGCATTGATGATGCTGAGTCTACTTCGACTCTTTTTCAAGATGGTGCGGCGACGACTACGACTGCGGGCACCATCAAGGACCAAGCTTTGGAGGCGAGCGACATGCTGACGAGCAAGGATGATGCTTCCATCTTAGGAGGTGAGAGTGATGATGTGCCATCTTCGGTTTTCATCCACGACGATGGCGATGAGATGTTTGAGCATGGGATTTTCCCTTCGACCACGGCGATGTATGATGACTTGAGTGACTTCTTCCACCATATTGAGACTGAGAGTGACTTCACCACTATCCCCATATATGATGTGTTACCACAATTCCCATGTGAGGAGAGCCACAACCCCCACCACTTGAGTGAGATGAGTGACTCCACCATATGCCATGACCACCTAGCTTCGGATATGCATTGTTTTGGATGTTGTCCATTTTCTCCATATGATGTTTCCAATATTGCTCATGAGGAGACCCCCATAGTTTCCTCATACATTTTAGGAGATTTTGATTCATCCCATTCATTGCATGATCCCAATACTTGTGTGCACAATATGCCATGAATAAAAATGCTATTGATGTGCCACACACTTGCTATACTTGTATTCTCAATTTGCATCCCCATCGTGTTATAAAAAACAACTATTCTTTCATGATGGATGACATGTTCTTATACCATGCATCAAATTTCTTTGAGCAATGCTTACCTTGTGCTAACTCACACGTGCATATACACATCATGATGGATGATGTGTACATTTACCACACACACAATTTCTTTGGTTTGTGTTTCTTTTCTGTAGGTACCCATGAATACTTGTCAACCTCGCAATCCCATGAGTTGAAAAAACGAGCTCTAGAGAGAAACAATGACTTGGGATCCCATGGATTGTCTTTCCCACCGCTCTCTTCGCGCAAAGACTTCACGCATTTCTTCTACATAACCCTCACTTGCCTATGGGTTATTGTCCATTACATATTATATGCCCATCTTGCCATGTTCACTTTGCATGATATGCTCATTACTTTGCCTTTGCCATGCATTCGTGACCCATGCTTTGCATTACACATGATGATTGATTCTAGTACTTGTATGTGTATTTGCAAGCTTGGTGGAGATATTGCTTGCTATTGCCATGATTCCTTTGATCCCCATGCCAATGATGATACTATGATCTTGCTTTGTGTTCGTGCTTGCGATATGTCATGTGCATTGCTTATGCCCATTATTTGCTCACATGACATGGTTGCCATGATTTCCTCTAGGTTATTGCATCTTCGCACTACTAGCTTGCACGACTTGATTATTATGATTGCTTGCCTTGTTGCATCACCGATGATTCATACTTGCTCCCTTCATGCGGTTGATGACAACCATCTACATGCTTTGCACATGATTGTTATTTCTTCTTGTCATATATCTCCATGTGTTGCCTCTATCATGCTAGATGATTTCCCATGTATTGAGTGCACCAATGATTTTAGTCTTGCTAATGAAATTGCCCCCATAGCATTCTTGCATATGTTTGGAGATTTTAACATATTCCTTGTGAAGCATGCTTGACTTACCTCTTTGCATCATATACCTAGTGCCATGAATATAGCCATTGTTGCATCATATTATTCATGCACTTGTGCTTCTAATGGTTATGTGCAAGAGAAGAGAACCATCATGATGGATGATGTGTTTATCTACCATGCGCATACGTTCTTTGCCTTGTTTTGTGCATGTGTAGGAAACTTGGACCTCGTGTCAACTTCCACGTCACGTGAGTTGACCATTCGAGCTCTTGAGAGCGAACCACCTCCTACCACAACGATTCTACATCGCACTTGCTTGTACTTTGGCATTGTGAAGGACGCACAAGGACATGCTTTCAAGGTGATATCCTTCTCTTTTGAGAACCCCCAAACCATGAGCATGGATATTGCGGATCATACTAATTGTGTTGCTTGCACCATGAGGCTTATTATTCATCTTGGACCACTTGATTGCACACTTGTTAGAGATCTTGCTTTGACTTGTCATTTTCACCATTCCATCCATCATGATATATATTCCTTGTGATAGAGGCGAGGGGCCCCATCTTTCAATGAGATAGTGCCTATCGTTTTGGTGGAAGTCGACTTTGATGATCCGACTACGAACGTGTGAGGACGTCGCACCTTAGAAATCGCTAAACCAACTCCGAGAGGTTATTGACCACGCCGGAGCACGATCAACCTGACCACGAGGGTCTATTTCCTACAAGCAACGAAGAACAAGCATGAAATTGAAATTGCAATCTGGATATTGCGAATATAAGAGGAAAGCTTTATTGATGAAGGTGGGGTTCTGTGACATCTTGGTCTGGTCGTTGGACACAAACGAAGTACGCGAAGTTGCAGCTATGGCAAACTTTTAATCTCAACAAAACCCAAAGTCTAGACGACGCCCTAAGGATTGTATATATGGAGGAAGAGGGGGAATTTCATGGCCCTTGGATGAGGGGTCCGAAACCAACCCTAACTCTTGTTTCCCCACACATACGGACTCTAAAAACAGCCTATACTTAAGTATTTCAAAAATACATGGGCTCGGCCCAATAAGGTGACGCAACACCTAGAATAGCCTCTGGACGAAATTTATGAAGTGGCATCTTGTATATTTCGTCCAAGGGTTCATGCACTCATTATGGTGGCTTCAAAGTCCTGGAATCATCACTTGTAACTCCGTTCTTGTTCCCCTTGCGCATGCCATCATCTTCATGCTTGAACTTGCTCCAAGGATCATCTTTCTTGTCCAAGCTAGGCCCTTCATTTGTAAGAAAAACAAATGTATCCAATTTAGGAAGCATCATATTCTCATGAACACCAGAATCATTACCAAGAAACGAAAGTACTTGATAATTTAATTGGCGTGCGCGAGCTCTAGTAATTGGTCCAGTATGTGTAGCAGCCGGGGCTGTGGGTGTAACAATGGTATTGATGTCGTCATCATCCTCCCCTTCTTGAAATGAAGTCGTCCTCGACGAAAGCTCATCTTCCTCACCCAAATAAAGCTTCAAATATGCAATGTTAAAAGTGGGACTAACCCCAAAATCTGCAGGCAGCTCAAGTTTATATGCATTATCATTTATTTTCTCTAACACCTTAAAAGGACCATCAGCACGTGGCAATAGCTTTGATTTGCGCAAATTGGGAAATCGATCCTTATGCAAATGTACCCAAACAAGATCTCCATGTGCAAACACAACATGTTTTCTACCCTTATCTCCAGCAAGTTTATATTTGGCATTCATACGCTCAATGTTTTCCTTAGTTAACTCATGCATTTTTAAAATCAATTCAGCATGTTCTTTAGCATCAAAATTAACCTTCTCCGAAGATGGAAAAGGCAACAAATCAATAGGTGCACGAGGTAGAAAACCATACACAATTTCAAAAGGGCAGATCTTAGTAGTAGAATGCAAAGAACGATTATAAGCAAATTCAATATGAGGCAAGCATTCTTCCCACATTTTCTTAGTATTCTTCAAAGCAGTCCTAAGCATAGTAGACAATGTTCTATTGACTACTTTAGTTTGTCCATCAGTTTGGGGGTGGCAAGTAGTACTAAAAAGCAGTTTAGTCCCCAACTTAGACCATAAACATCTCCAAAGGTGGCTAAGAAATTTAGTATCATGATCTGAAACAATAGTATTTGGCACACCATCTAAGCAAATAATTTCACGAAAGAACAAATCAGCAACATTAACAACATCATTGCTTTTATGACATGGTATAAAGTGTACCATTTTCAAAAATCTATCCACGACAACAAATATGCTATCCCTCCCCTTCTTTGTTCGAGGTAAACCTAAAACAAAGTCCATAGATATATCCTCCCAAGGAACACTAGGTACAGGAAAAGGCATATATAAACCATGAAGATTGAGTCGTGACTTAGCTTTTTGACATGTAGTGCAGCGAGCAACAAAACGCTCAACATCCCGTCTCATCTTTGTCCAAAAGAAATGTGTAGCAAGTATATCCTCCGTCTTCTTGATGCCAAAGTGTCCCATTAATCCTCCTCCATGCGCCTCCTGCAACAACAAAAGATGAACAGAGCTAGCTGGAATGCATAGCTTGTTAGCACAAAACACAAATCCATCGTTAAGAACAAACTTGTTCCAAGTTCTCCCTTCCTTACAATTCTGCAATACATCTTGAAATTCAGCATCATGCACATATTGATCTTTGATGGTCTCCAAACAAAATATTTTAAAGTCAAGTTGTGAAAGCATAGTATAACGATGAGACAATGCATCAGCAATAACATTTTCTTTACCCTTGTGTTTAATGATATAAGGGAAAGTCTCGATGAATTCAGCCCATTTAGCATGTCGACGGTTCAGTTTTGCTTGAATTTTAATGTGTTTCAAAGATTCATGATCAGAATGTATAATAAATTCCTTGGGCCATAAATAATGTTGCCATGTTTCTAAGGTCCGAACAAGAGCATATAATTCTTTATCATAAGTAGAATAGTTCAGACTAGGCCCACTCAATTTTTCAGAAAAGTATGCAACAGGTTTGCCATCTTGTAATAACACACCTCCTAATCCAATTCCACTAGCATCACATTCAAGCTCAAATGTCTTATTAAAATCAGGAAGTTGGAGTAAAGGAGCATGTGTCAACTTATCTTTTAATACCGTGAAGGCTTCTTCTTGTGCAGTACCCCAAACAAAAGGCACATACTTCTTTGTAAGCTCGTTGAGAGGTGCAGCAATGGTGCTGAAATCTCTCACAAAACGCCTATAGAAACCAGCGAGGCCAAGGAAACTCCTCACTTGTGTGAACGTTTTGGGCTGCGGCCAACTCTCAATAGCTTCAATCTCAGCTTTATCAACTTCAATTCCATGTGGAGAAACAACATAGACAAGAAAAGATACTCGGTCGGTGCAAAAGATGCACTTTCCAAGGTTACCAAACAAACGTGCATCACGTAGAGCAATAAAAATAGCACGTAAATGTTCCTCCAAAGTTTACTATAAATCAGTATATCATCTAAATAGACTACAACAAATCGTCCAATGAAAGCACGTAAAACTTCGTTCATTAACCTCATGAAAGTACTAGGTGCATTAGTTAACCCAAAAGGCATGACTAACCACTCATATAATCCAAACTTAGTTTTAAATGATGTTTTCCATTCATCTCCCAATTTCATACGAATTTGATGGTATCCACTACGCAAATCAACTATAGAGAATATTGTAGAGCCACTCAATTCATCAAGCATGTCGTCTAGCCTAGGAATAGGATGACGATAACGATTAGTAATATTATTAATGCCTTTACAATCAACACACATAAGCGAAGTACCATCCTTTTTCGGCACTAAAATGATAGGAATAGCACAAGGACTAAGGGATTCGCGTATATAACCTTTGTCGAGCAGCTCCTGTACTTGACGCATAATCTCCTTCGTCTCCTCTGGATTGATACGGTATGGCGCACGGTTGGGTAATGATGCACTGGGAATTAAGTCAATTTTATGCTCAATCCCTCGAATAGGTGGTAATCCTGATGGCACGTCTCGTGGGAAGACGTCAACGAACTCCTGCAAAATGTTAGTGACAGCAGGGGGCAAAGAGGAAGGCATGTCCTCGAATGAAAACAATGCCTCTTTTCACACAAAAGCATAGCAAACAGATTTGCTGAAATCTAGCTCATCAATATCAGATTTTGTGGCAAGTAAACATGCACTTTTCAATTTAATTTCAGAAGCAACACTAGATGGTTTATTATTAGGTTTCATTTGTTGCTCAAATTCTTTTGCCACAATCTGACTTTTACTCTTATTTTTCTCCTGTTTTGCTTTATTAACACTACTAATATCATCTTTCAAAATGGATTCAGGAGTCATAGGAAGCAAAGTAATATGGCTATCCATATGAACAAGAGTATACTGATTATTTCTACCATGGTGTACAGAATTTTTATCAAATTGCCATGGTCTACCAAGTAATAAGGAACATGCTTGCACGGGTACCACATCACAATCAACATAATCAGCATATGTAGAGATACTAAAATGCACACGAACAGTACGTGTTACCTAACCTTGCCGCTGTTGTTGAACCATTGAATGTAGTAAGGATGTGGATGTGGTCTTGTGATGAGAGATAGCTTCTCCACCATCTCCATGCTAGCCAAGTTGTTGCAGCTCCCTCCATCTATGATGACGCGAACAGAACGTTCCTTCACAACTCCCTTTGTATGGAACAGATTATGCCTCTGATTTTGCTCAGCTTGTGTAACCTGCACACTCAAAACACGTTGAGCAACTAAACATTCATACATGTCAGCATCTTCAGCAGCCATGTACTGTGTCTCATGATCAAAATCATCTCCACCGTGTTCTTCATGTGTAATAAGAGCTAAAGTCTCCTCATCATAGTCACTAGCGGACTCATACCCACCATCCTCAGTAGCAATTATCACATGCTGAGATTTGCATTCTCTCGCAAAATGTCCTCTTCCCTTACAATGACGACAAATAATATCACTTGTGTGCCCTGTTGATGCCATGGAAGAAGAAGAGCTTTGCGCAGGCCCGGCAGGTGTGCTCTTGGCAGATAGTGGTGGTTGTGCCTGCTTTCTTGTATCATGGCTGGAGGTGGCTCCTGATGGAGGTGCTGGTGTAGTGGAAGTAGAGGATGCACGTGGTGTCCATGATGAAGATTGACCTGCAGAAAAGTTAGTTCGCGCCAATGCATGTCGATCATGCACTTCACGTTCATCTTTACAAGCAAGATGGAACAAACGAGTGATATTAGTATACTCCTTATACTCTAGAATGGTCTGAATCTCTATATTTAATCCACCCACAAAACATGCAAGCATAGCTTCATTCTCCTCAACAATACCACATCTAATCATGCCAGTTTGTAATTCCTGATAATATTCTTCTACAGAATTTTTTCCCTGTCTTAAGCGCTGCAATTTTTGAAGTAATTCACGTTGATAATATGGTGGAACCCAACGAGTACGCATAGCAGTTTTCAAAGCAGCCCAAGTAGCAGGAATGGGATATAATCTACAATGCTCAGACCACCAAACACATGCAAAACTAGTGAATGCACAAACAGCAGCAGGAACACGTCTCTCCTCGGGATATTGTAAACATGTAAATCGTTGTTCAGTTTCTAACTCCCAAGTAAGATATATATCAGGAACATATCTACCCTCAAATGGTGGAATATTCAATTTTAGTTTAGGGAGATGGTCATGATCTCGTACCTCATATGGTGGTGCAGCCCTACCGTTGTGATGATATACCCGAGGATGACTTGGGGGAGGAGGTGTGATAGAGGCAAAGGTGTCCCGATGTTTCGATGAGATGGTGGCTATCGTTTTCTGTGGGAGTCGACCTTGACGATCCGACTACGAACGTGCGAGACGTCGCGCCTTAGCAATCGCTAAACCAACTTCCGAGGGGTTATTGACCACGCCGGAGCACGATCAACCTGACCACGAGGGCCTGTTTCCTGCGAGCAAACGAAGAACAAGCAAGAAGCTGAGATTGCAATCTGGATATTGCGAATAAGATGAAAGCTTTATTGATCAAGGTGGGGTTCTGTGACGTCTTGGTCTGGTCGTTGGACACAAACGAAGTACGCGAAGTTGCAGCTATGGCGAACTTTTAATCTAAACAAAACCCAAAGTCTAAACGACGCCCTAAGGGCTGTATATATGGAGGAAGAGAGGGGAATTTCGTGGCCCTTGAGGGTGGGGTCCGAAACCAACCCTAACTCTTGTTTCCCCACACATACGGACTCTAAAAATAGCCTATACTTAAGTATTTCGAAATTACATGGGCCTGGCCCATTAATAAGGTGACGCAGCACCTAGAATAGCCTATGGACGAATATTATGAAGTGCATCTTGTATATTTCGTCCAAGGCTTCATGCACTCCTTATGGCGGCTTCAAAGTCCTGAAATCATCACTTGTAACTCCGTTCTTGATCCCCTTGTGCATGCCATCAACTCCATTTGTGTTCTTGCTCCAATGTTCATCCTTCTCCAAGCTAGGACCTTCATTTGTAAGCAAAACAAATGTATCCAATTTAGGCAGCATCATAATCTCATGAACATTAGAATCATTACCAAGAAACGAAAGTACCTGGTAATTTAATTGGCGTGCGCGAGCTCTAGTAATTGGTCCAGTATATGTAACAGTAGGGGCTGTGGGTGTAACAATGGTATTGATGTCCTCATCAAGGTGCTGGTGGTTGCACGTAGTTCTAATTTTGATCAAGCTCATCCTCGTAATGGTCCTCCAACTCTGCAGTAGCAGCAGGAGCGACAGAAGCTTCGACAGCGGCACCAGAATTTTGCCCAGGGTCAATGGGAACGCGCTGTGCTCGTCCCACTTGATTTGGAAAGCGACGTTGTTGTTGTTGTTGTTGTTGTTGTATAGGTGCGTTAGGGGCAGCGGTGGTGGTGGTGGAAGACGCGCGAGCAATTCATTAAACTTGTTATCGAGCTTTGTTTCGAACGTCTTGTCCATGCCATCTATCTTCTCCATGGCCTCTTCAAATCTGTTTAGCACATCTTGCACCTGTCCACTCATCATTTGCTGAAATTAATCATGCAACTCCTTATTCGTCATGTTCTCCCAGTCAGTCTCGTCGGCTTGTGATCCTGCCATGGTTAGCAGCAAGAGAAACACACAAGAATAAGATCCTACAGACTACTAACAAGAGGTGGTGGTGGGTGTCACAAATCCATCAAGCAAATCTCAAATTCTTACCAGTTCTTACCCAGCAGCAAGTGGTGATCGGCAACCATCGTAGTCAAAACTCTCAAAGCTTCGATAGAGCGATTACCAGGGAAAATCAAACGCACGAGGTACATGTATGTGGAGCTAGGAAGGCTTATAATATGGTAGCAAAAAGGGTCAGCAATAATCAATTCAGAGATGCAAAGTTGAATAAACGCTCAACGACGGTACTGTGCTGGTCCTAGGCTAGACCGTGGTAGAGACGCGAGCTTAGAACACTAACAAAATCACGGTGCTGCACGTAAACAAGGGAAAAGCACACTCTGGGACTTTTTTTCGCTCTGTTTTTTTTGGCGCTCCTTTTTTTGGTGCTCCTCTTTTTTTGTGAAAAATCACTATAATGGCGAGTGTCTCAAAACTCTTCCCTCGTCAAACTGACAGGATGGGCAGGAAATTTTTTTGACTTTTTTTCAGAAATCAGGGCAGCGACGACGAAAAAGTGCGACAAAAAATCACTATGATGGCACGTGGATCAAAAGACTCAGAAAAGCCTAAAAATAGGATAGGGAAAAAATATCTTTGCCTGTGAAAATTTTCGCCTAAAAACTGCTCGGGGGTCTCCAAACTTTTTTTTCGAAACCTACTCAGGCAAGGAAACACGAATCGGAAATTAGACAGACCTCGAAAACAAACCTAATATGAAAGGAACTCGGATTGGTGGTGGATATATGGTGGTAGGATATGGCAGCGGTGGTGGTATATGGATACGGATTGGTGGTGGTATATGGATACGGATTGGTGATGATATATGGAGACGGATCGATAGCGGATAGGCGGTGGTGGTAGATGGTAGGGGCGATGATGATGGTGCGGCGGCGGCATGACAACTTATGACCAGAACTCAAAACTCTAAAGACTAGACTCTAAGACCAGCAAATTAGACACAACGATGCAACCGCAAATTCAACAAAGCATAATACTGAAAAGACTATGAAAAGGCTCAGATTGGTTCGGATATGATGAACTAACCCTAATTTTTTTGGCTTTTTTCGTGGACTGTAGGTATGAAGAACAGACTCGATCTAAACTATGAAAAACTGTAAAATCTCACCGAGCAACCTGGAAATCTGATACCACTTGATAGAGGTGAGGGGCCCGATATTTCGATGAGATAGTGTCTATCATTTTGGTGGAAGTCAACTTTGGCGATCCGACTACGAACGTGCGAGGACGTCGCGCCTTAGCAATCGCCAAACCAACTCCGAGAGGTTATTGACCACGCCGGAGCACGATCAACCTGACCACGATGGTCTATTTCCTGCGAGAAAACGAAGAACAAGCAAGAAACTGAGATTGCAATCTGGATATTGTGAATAAAAGAGGAAAGCTTTATTAATGAAGGTGGGGTTCTATAACGTCTTGGTCTGGTCATTGGACACAAACGAAGTACGTGAAGTTGCAGCTATGGAGAACTTTTAATCTCAACAAAACCCAAAGTCTAAACGATGCCCTAAGGGCTGTATATATGAAGAGAGGGGGGAATTTCGTAGCCCTTGGAGGAGGGGTCCGAAACCAACCCTAACTCTTGTTTCCCCACACATACGGACTCTAAAAACTGCCTATAATCAAGTATTCCGAAATTACATGGGCCTGGCCCAAAAATAAGGTGACGCAGCACCTAGAATAGCCTCTGGACGAAATTTATGAAGTGGCATCTTGTATATTTCGTCCAAGGCTTCATGCACTCATTATGGTGGCTTCAAAGTCCTGGAATCATCACGTGTAACTCCGTTCTTGTGATTGTGAAAATTTTGGCCTAAAAACTGCCCGGGGGTCTCCAGACTCTTTTTTTCTGAAACCTTCTTAGGCAAGGAAACACGAATCGGAAATTAGACGGACCTCGAAAACAAACCTAATATGAAAGGAACTCGGATTGGTGGTGGATATATGGTGGTAGGATATGGCAGAAGTGGTGGTATATGGATACAGATTGGTGGTGGTATATGGATACGGATTGGTGATGATATATGGAGACGGATCGAAAGCGGATAGGCGGTGGTGGTAGATGGCAGGGGCGATGATGATGGTGCGGCGGCGGCATGACAAGTTATGACCAGAACTCGAAACTCTAAAAGACTAGACTCTAAGACCAACAAATTAGACACAACGATGCAACCGCAAATTCAACAAAGCATAATACTGAAAAGACTATGCAAAGGCTCAGATTGGTTCGGATATGATGAACTAACCCTAATTTTTTTGGCTTTTTTCGTGGACTGTAGGTATGAAGAACAGACTCGATCTAAACTATGAAAAACTGTAAAATCTCACCGAGCAACCTGGAAATCTGATACCACTTGATAGAGGTGAGGGGCCCGATATTTCGATGAGATAGTGTCTATCATTTTGGTGGAAGTCAACTTTGGCGATCCGACTATGAACGTGCGAGGACGTCGCGCCTTAGCAATCGCCAAACCAACTCCGAGAGGTTATTGACCACGCCAGAGCACGATCAACCTGACCACGATGGTCTATTTCCTGCGAGAAAACGAAGAACAAGCAAGAAACTGAGATTGCAATCTGGATATTGTGAATAAAATAGGAAAGCTTTATTAATGAAGGTGGGGTTCTATGACGTCTTGGTCTAGTCATTGGACACAAACGAAGTACGTGAAGTTGCAGCTATGGAGAACTTTTAATCTCAACAAAACCCAAAGTCTAAACGATGCCCTAAGGGATGTATATATGGAGAAGAGAGGGGGGAATTTCGTAGCCCTTGGAGGAGGGGTCCGAAACCAACCCTAACTCTTGTTTCCCCACACATACGGACTCTAAAAACTGCCTATAATCAAGTATTCCGAAATTACATGGGCCTGGCCCAAAAATAAGGTGACGCAGCACCTAGAATAGCCTCTGGACGAAATTTATGAAGTGGCATCTTGTATATTTCGTCCAAGGCTTCATGCACTCATTATGGTGGCTTCAAAGTCCTGGAATCATCACTTGTAACTCCGTTCTGGATCCCCTTGCGCATGCCATCATCTCCATGCCTGGTCTTGCTCCAGTGTTCATCCCTCTTATCCATGCCAGGCCCTTCATTTGTAAGCAAAACAAATGTATCCAATTTAGGCAGCATCATACCAAGAAACGAAAGTACCTGATAATTTAATTGGCGTGTGCGAGCTCTAGTAATTGGTCCAGTATGTATAGCAGCAAGGGTTGTGGGTGTAACAATGGTATTGATGTCCTGATCACCTTGTGTGTTGCATCCAATTCATGGATTACTTGCTCCTCTCATATGTTTGGTTGCAACAATGTCATCACTTCACATATGCCTTGTCCCATTGATTGCTACATGCTTGCCTTGATTACCTCACACATGATGAACAATTGCTCTTTTTATTGTGTTGAGTGCCACACTATCTTCACTACACCCTATGCACGTATTGCTTGGATTGTCTTGCACTTGATCCATGTGTTTAGATATATCATCTTCTTTGGTGTTGTGAATGATTCATATGCCTACCATAGACCTTTCATTGAGAAATTTGTGAATGCTTGCTATGATCTTGAGGTAGAAGCTTATTCTCTTGACACACATATTTGCATCACTGCCTCACATTTACATGCTTGTCCCCATGATTTCTTTGCTTGTGCTCGATTGATTTGCTTACATGCCATGTCACAATCCTTTATCACACCATATGCTTTGCATGATGACGACACTTGTTTGGTGAATAACCTATTGAATGCTTGGCTTTGCACTAATGCTAACCACATTTGTTTTTCCAAGTGTTTGTTGTCCTTACTCCTTTTGAAGGAATCCCAAGACGGTGCGACATTGGAGAGTGCCCATTTCGAGCTTCAAGATGACACGTACTTGGTGAACGTCCACTTCTACACGGCGAAGCCGTCTCTTTCCCATGGTGATTTGGTTTTCGATCCGAGGTCGGATCTTTCGCAAGGGAGGGGAGATGATGCGGAGCATCCTATGGACATCATCATGTCAAGAGTCCTTTTGGCGAGTGACACGTGCAACATCTACTTGACATACCCAAAGGTGAATCATCTCCTTTACACATGCTCACTTGACCCCTTCGAGGATGGTATACTACTTGACACCCCTCTCGTGTGCATGCATAGGTATTGTCGGAACACTACGGACGATGAGGAGGAGTGCAAGCGCCAAGGAACAACTACACCATCCGCGAGGGAAGCATGGAAGCGACGACGGAAGAAGACGGGGATGCTGAAGCTACAGCGGCCGGACATCCGGGCCAAAGGCCAGACATCCGGCGCCTGGGTAGACGCGTAGGGGCTGCCCCAACTGATGGCCAACAGCATCAGCGGCCGGACATCCGGCGTCAACCCCGGAGATCCGGTGCCTCGCCAAGTCCCGGATATCCGGCTTCGGCCCCGGAAATCTGGAATGCGGCATCGGTATCCATGAAATATTTAACACAATCAAACTTAAGGTTTATACCTGACTCTTTACCTTCGATGAGTTCCCAATCTTCAGAGTTGCGTTTAATTATTTCCAATAAATCCCATTTGAATTCAATATCCTTCTTCATATAGGAACCAGTACAAGAAGTCTCGAGCATGGATCGATCATTATGAGAAGACGCTCAAGTACACATGCTTCCAAGCTACCATCTCCGGCAAGGGTCACATAGGCATCGACACCATCACCACCACGAACATGAAGGTCAAGATCTCAACACCAACAACCTCTCAACGACTTAACCATCTCCCTTGGCATCTTCGCCGAGCGACTTCAAGGCATCTTCGCCTATGGACATACGTCATCTTCGCCAACAAGCACTTCAAGAGAAGCTCCCCAAGCTCAAGTCCATGACTTCCACAAGCTACTATGACCTCGACATCGACCATGCGATTCCTTTCTATGAGACTCTAGAACCTGAGGACTATCTCGAGTGGGAGCGTTTGATGGACCACTACCTCAAGCTACATCAAGTTCCTCCCGAAGATCAAGTGAACTGCGCCACAAGAAACTTCCACAACTACGCGTCCACATGGTGGCTTCACACACCTTCGGAGACCTACGACATGAGTTGGCCCAAGACGAAGAGAGCTTTGCGGCGAGAGTTCGTGCCTCCAACCTACACGGAACAACTTTGACGCCAACTGGAGAACACCATCGAAGGATCCAAGTCCATCGACGAGTACTTCAAGGAGATGAAGATTGCCTTGCGACGAGCTGGCGTGGACGACCCCATTTTTATGAAGTTCAACTCCATGATGCGATTGCACAATGACATCTCCAAGACGATCTTCCTCGAGAACTACAAGTCCATCGACGACAACTACATTTGTGCTCTCAAGGTGGAACAAGAACTCATGAAGGCCAAAGCTTCTCCACCCCAAGCTCACTTCGCAACGACCAAGCTCCATGGGAACGAGCATGAGGCTAGTACCACCATGATGACCAAGCCCGACGAGCTCCAAGGCGATGCTCCCAAGTTCGACTTCACTGCCATCCCTCTTTGTGGCATTGATGATGATAGAGGCAAAGGTGTCCCGATGTTTCGATGAGATGGTGGCTATCGTTTTCTGTGGGAGTCGACCTTGACGATCCGACTACGATCGTGCGAGACGTCGCGCCTTAGCAATCGCTAAACCAACTTCCGAGGGGTTATTGACCACGCCGGAGCACGATCAACCTGACCACGAGGGCCTGTTTCCTGCGAGCAAACGAAGAACAAGCAAGAAACTGAGATTGCAATCTGGATATTGCGAATATAAGATGAAAGCTTTATTGATCAAGGTGGGGTTCTGTGACGTCTTGGTCTGGTCGTTGGACACAAACGAAGTACGTGAAGTTGCAGCTATGGCGAACTTTTAATCTAAACAAAACCCAAGGAAAAAGCTACTAGATGGATCTACTTATATAGGAGCAAGGGGTGGCGGCCAAGGAGGTGGGAGGACGTCCCAAGGCAGCCTAAAACTAGCCCTAGGTCGTACAAGGCTCATGGGCCCAAGTGGAGGTGATGCAACACCTTTGGGCTTGTAGTTTGACTCGGATTCTGCTGCAACGTCAGATTGTTTCGTCCGTAGATCAACGCTCCGGACGAATTTGAAGGTGAATCCAATTGGGTTGGAAAGAGCACGAAATCTAGTTTCCAACAAAAAAAGAATCACCCAATTCGGAGTCCGTATGAAAAAGTTGTTGGCGTTTTGAGTCAGGTATGTCTGTGCAGTCCGAATCTGAATCCAGAACGTGAAAGACTTGGACTCTATCTTCTCTTGGCCCAAAAGTGACGTGAGAGGACTTTTTGAACACAACATAAACTTCTCCTTTTCCCTTATCTTCATATGTGGATTATACAAATGTCCCATACACCTGCAATTAGACAAAACACAAAAGTGTGTGAAGTATTTTTGTTCCGGATAACATAAATAGATTATTGAATAGTTTGCATTAAAAATCACCTGACAAATATGCATGTATGCAATATTTTTGATCGTATCCAAGGTAGTCATGTCCTCATCATCCTCCCCTTTTTGAAAACAA
The DNA here is from genome assembly GCF_003073215.2 of Triticum urartu. Taxonomy (NCBI): domain Eukaryota; kingdom Viridiplantae; phylum Streptophyta; class Magnoliopsida; order Poales; family Poaceae; genus Triticum; species Triticum urartu. Next base: position 269,767,700 of record NC_053027.1, read on the forward strand.
AGCCGTCCTCGGCGTTGCTTAATCTGAAATGTGGCTAACAAAAGAGACAAGGTGTACATGTTGTATATGTATATGTCATCCAGTTTAACTTCCTTTGATTTTTGCACGTATGACACATGTATACATGAGTAACTTTCATAGTTCATAAAAACTAAAGCCAAAACAATTATCACAAGAAGTAGAAGGCATGAAAATATTAGAACTCGGTTTGCACATATAAGTGAAGCTCTTATTCATTTCAAAAGATTCGCAATGTTCATCATTAAACCATCCCAACTTTGGTGAATAAACCTTACTTGCATCAAATTTACATGCTACGACATGCTTAAATAAGCAAACATGCAATAAGTCATTGGACACAGAATCATCACCAAGATTGGAGGCCATATCAAAATGATTAAACATTAGTTCTTTTGCATCAACAGTTAATTCAATGGGTGCACTCAAAATTATTGATATTTCAGTTGTTTGATCACATGACGCATTCATGACAGTAACAAGATTCTCTAAAATAGGTGGTGTGCTCAAATCAACAGGTAACTCAATACATGACGCATTCAAGTTAACTAGACATGCATCATTCTCATGTGAAGTTATATCATCAATACCTTTACTGTTACCTTGTGGCAAAGATGTAGCTGATGTAGGTACGGACGTTGACAATGTACCATACCCTTGAGATGATGCCGCGCTCATAATCCGAGGTGCAATGATGGAGGAACCCACCGGCGGTGGTGAGCATGAACTGGAATAGTAGTTGTTAGTCACCTAATGCATCCTCCTGTATCTGTCTCTCAAAGGATACAGCACGGACATACATACCAGTAATGCAACGAGGAATATACTGAAATCTTGCCTGAATATTATGGTTCAAACCACCAAAAAATCTATTCATTGTATCATTCTCAGATTCTTCTATGTCACAATGATGCATATAAGATTTGAACTCTTGGTAGTAAGCATGAACAGTGTTGTTGCCTTGTTTAAATTGTTCAAATTTGCGAAGCAATTCACGACGATAATAAGGAGGGAAAAATTGTTGTCTCATTACAGCTTTCAAAACTTTCCAAGTTGTGGGTTGGTTATCAATGTTTTTCTTACAATGTACACTCCACCAAACAGAAGCAAAACCAGTAAATGCTCTAATGGTAGCTCGTACTCTCTCAAGTTCAGAAAAATCATGGTGACTAAAAACTTGTTCTACTTCAAGCTCCCAAGCTAGATAAATAGCAGGATTAAATCTACCCTCAAATGATGGTAAAGAGATAACCTGACCATATGCTTGTGTGTGTTGTCCCAACTCTCGTGATGGTGAAGATGTGTCCGTCGTCCAAGAACTTCTATCTCTGGAACCTGTCATGATTAGTAGAAACAAGAACCAAAATTCGAGAATAATGTTCCTATGAACTACTAGGATGTGGTTGTAAAGTGCTCACAGTAAAGCAAATATCAATATCTTACAAGTTCTTACCATGCAGCAGGTGGTGACAGGCAACCAGCGGTGTCAAATAACTCCGAAGATTGTGTAAAGCGATTGCCAGGGGAACGTGCGTATACACGGTGTAGAAATATGTGGAGCTGGGTTGGCTATATATGGTAGCAAAAGATTAGCAATAATCAATTCAGAGATGCAATGTTGAATAAACGCTCAACGACGTACTGTGCTGGTCCTAGGCTAGACCGAACTAGAGACGCGAGCCTAGAACACTAATGAGGTCACGTCGTAGCACAACCAGCCATCAATGAAGGATACTAAGTAGCTCTGGACAGCAAGATATAAGTGAAGATCACAACGGCAGTAAAGATAATGATGTGAAACAACAGCCAAGCTGTTTTACTGAACAGTGCACAAAACAGATTCCAATCCGAATTCAACTACGAGATTGAGTCTAAAAAGATCCGAATTTTGTTTTTTTTCTCTTTTTTTTCCTCACACTTTTTTTTCTTTCTCTCCTTTTTTTCTCTGACTTTTTTTTTCTCTTTTTTTTCCTCTCGTTTTTTTTCTCTCTTTTTTTCTCCCTCTTTCCAAAACAAACTAGATAAGATGCAGATTGGATCAAGTGAAGATGTGAACGATCTCAACTATTATTATGACAATGAATGGTGGGTAGCACGTGGTGGAAATTGATGGATGGGTGGTGGACAGCGGAAGAGATAATGATGCAGCGGTGGCGTGACTAATGTGAACAGAACTCGAAACTCTAAACGAACTAGACACTAAGACCAGCAACTCGACACGATGATGCAACCGATAATTCAACTATGCAAGCAATGAAAAGAAAATTGCAAAGGCTCAGACTGGCTTGGACCAAGGATGAATAGATCTAACTCTTTTTTGTGGCTTTTTCTTGGACAATAGGTAAGAAAATAAATCTAATCTAGGAAAACTGGAAATTCTCACCGAGCAACCTGAAAACTGATACCACTTGATAGAGGCAAAGGTGTCCCGATGTTTCGATGAGATGGTGGCTATCGTTTTCTGTGGGAGTCGACCTTGACGATCCGACTACGATCGTGCGAGACGTCGCGCCTTAGCAATCGCTAAACCAACTTCCGAGGGGTTATTGACCACGCCGGAGCACGATCAACCTGACCACGAGGGCCTGTTTCCTGCGAGCAAACGAAGAACAAGCAAGAAACTGAGATTGCAATCTAGATATTGCGAATATAAGATGAAAGCTTTATTGATCAAGGTGGGGTTCTGTGACGTCTTGGTCTGGTCGTTGGACACAAACGAAGTACGTGAAGTTGCGGCTATGGCGAACTTTTAATCTAAACAAAACCCAAGGAAAAAGCTACTAGATGGATCTACTTATATAGGAGCAAGGGGTGGCGGCCAAGGAGGTGGGAGGACGTCCCAAGGCAGCCTAAAACTAACCCTAGGTCGTACAAGGCTCATGGGCCCAAGTGGAGGTGATGCAACACCTTTGGGCTTGTAGTTTGACTCGGATTCTGCTGCAATGTCAGATTGTTTCGTCCGTAGATCAACGCTCCGGACGAATTTGAAGGTGAATCCAATTGGGTTGGAAAGAGCACGAAATCTAGTTTCCAACAAAAAAAGAATCACCCAATTCGGAGTCCGTATGAAAAAGTTGTTGGCGTTTTGAGTCAGGTATGTCTGTGCAGTCCGAATCTGAATCCAGAACGTGAAAGACTTGGACTCTATCTTCTCTTGGCCCAAAAGTGACGTGAGAGGACTTTTTGAACACAACATAAACTTCTCCTTTTCCCTTATCTTCATATGTGGATTATACAAATGTCCCATACACCTGCAATTACACAAAACACAAAAGTGTGTGAAGTATTTTTGTTTCGGATAACATAAATAGATTATTGAATAGTTTGCATTAAAAATCACCTGACAAATATGCATGTATGCAATATTTTTGATCGTATCCAAGGTAGTCATGTCCTCATCAGATGATGCTGAGTCTACTTCGACTCTTTTTCAAGATGGTGCGGCGACGACTACGACTACGGGCACCATCAAGGACCAAGCTTTGGAGGCGAGCGACATGCTGACGAGCAAGGATGATGCTTCCATCTTAGGAGGTGAGAGCGATGATGTGCCATCTTCGGTTTTCATCCACGACGATGGCGATGAGATGTTTGAGCATGGGATTTTCCCTTCGACCACGGCGATGTATGATGACTTGAGTGACTTTTTTCCACCATATTGAGACTGAGAGTGACTTCACCACTATCCCCATATATGATGTGTTACCACAATTCCCATGTGAGGAGAGCCACAACCCCCACCACTTGAGTGAGATGAGTGACTCCACCATATGTGAGATTGAGTGCACCTACCTTGAGGGAGTGAGTGAACCACCACATGGAGAGAGTGAGACCACTATGATTTCTAACGACTTAACGTCTACCTCTACTATGTCTTCTCATTTGGTGCTAGGTCCCATCTATGATGACGCACCGATTCGCGATGACTTCGTCCTCCCTTTGGACAAGACGATGGCCATGGTGGAATATGATGCACCCACCCACATGGTTCCATCAAGATGAAGATGACCACCATTTCGTATTTCCCACCTCACCTAAACCACTAGAGTGGAATGAACAAGGTAACATAGGTGAAGGTGATGCTCTAGTCCCACTAGTGGACATTCTTGACATTGATTGCTTGCATGATGTTGATCAACCTATTACCATGCTTCATGATAGTGTGACTTCCCATGCTATGATTTACCCATTTATGATGAGTATGATGATTGCCATGTGGAGTCTATTAGTTGTGATGCCATGTTACATAGGATTTATTGTGCTAATTCTCTCAGTCACATCATGTTTAACAATCCGCTTGACTTGTCATAAGCTATGCATGAGATCAATCATATGTCATATTTGCAATATCATCTTAGTGACTATGCATATGCCATTCAAATAAACCCAATTTGCACATATGGCATAGATGACAAGCCCATGGTTATTGGCATTTGTTTTTCTTGTGATGATATTAATATGTTCCCTTTGCATCATTTATCTCATATGCCATGCCATGACCACCTAGCTTCGGATATGCATTGTTTTGGGTGTTTCCCATTTTCTCCATATGATGTTTCCAATATTGCTCATGAGGAGACCCCCATAGTTTCCTCATACATTTTAGGAGATTTTTATTCATCCCATTCATTGCATGATCACAATACTTGTGTGCACCATATGCTCCCCATGAATAAAAATGCTATTGTTGTGCCACACTCTTGCTATACTTGTATGCTCAATTTGCGTCCCCATTGTGTTATACATAACAACTATTCTTTCATGATGGATGACATGTTCTTATACCATGCATCAAATTTCTTTGAGCGATGTTTATCTTGTGCTAACTCACACTTGCACATATACATCATGATGGATGATGTGTACATTTACCACACACACAATTTTTTTCGCTTGTGTTTCTTTTGTGTAGGTACCCATGAATACTTGTCAACCTCACAATCCCACGAGTTGACAAAACGAGCTCTAGAGAGCAATGATGACTTGGGATCCCATGGATTATCCTTCCCACCGCTCTCTTCGCGCAAAGACTTCACACATTTCTTCTACATGGTCCTCACATGGTTATGGGTTATTGTCCATTACATATTATATGCCCATCTTGCCATGTTCACTTTGCATGATATGCTCATTACTATGCATTTGCCATGCATTCGTGACCCATGCTTTGCATTACACATGATGATTGATTCTCATACTTGTATGTGTATTTGGAAGTTTGGTGGAGATATTGCTTGTTATTGCCATGTTTGCTTTGTGCCCCATGCCTATGATAATACTATGATCTTGCTTTGTGTTCGTGCTTGCGATATGTCATGTGCATTATCTATGCCTATTATTTGCTCACATGACATTATTGCCATGATTTCCTCTAGTATGTTGCATCTTTGCACTACTAGCTTGCACGACTTGATTACTATGAGTGCTTGCCTTGTTGCATCACCGATGATTCATACTTGCTCATTTCATGCGGTTGATGACAACCATTACCATGCTTTGCACATGATTGTTATTGCTTCTTGTCATATAACTCCATGTGTTGCCTCTCTAATGATAGATGATTTCCCATGTATTGAGTGCAACTATGCCTTTAGTCTTAATAATGAGTTTGCCCCCATAGCATTCTCGCATATATTTGGAGATTTTGACATATTTCTTGTGAAGCATGCTTGTCTTACCTCTTTGCACCATATGCCTAGTGCCATGAATATTGCCATTGTGACATCATATTATTCATGCACTTGTGCTTCTAATGGTTATGTGCAAGAGAAGAGAACCATCATGATGGATGATGTGTTTATCTACCATGCACATACGTTCTTTCTTTTGTTGTGTGCATGTGTAGGATACTTGGACTTCGTGTCAACTTCCACGTCACGTGAGTTCACAATCCGAGCTCTTAAGAGCGAACCAACTTCTACCACGATGATTCTACATCGCACTTGCTTGTACTTCGGCATTGTGAAGGATGCACAAGGACACGCCTACAAGGTGACATCTTTCTTGAGCATGGATATGACGGATCATACTACATGTGTTGCTTGCACCATGAGACTTATTATTCATCTTGGACCACTTGATTGCACACACGTTAGAGATCTTGCTTCGAATTGTCATTTTCACCGTTCCATGCAGCATGATAAATATGCCTTGTGTCTTGCATCCAATTCTTGGACTACTTGATCCTCTCATATGTTTGGTTGCAACAATGTCATCACTTCACATATGCCATGTCCCATTGACTGCTACATGCTTGCCTTGATTGCCTCACACATGATGAACAATTGCTCTTTACATTGTGTTGAGTGCCATACGATATTCACCACACCCCATGCATGTTATGCTTGGATTGTCTTGCACTTGACCCATGTGTTTAGACATCTCATCTTATTTGGTGATGTGAATGTTTCCTATGCCTACCATAGACCTTTCATTGAGCAATTTGTGAATGCTCGCTATGAACTTGAGGTAGATGCTTCTTCTCTTGTCAGACATATTTGCATCACTACCTCACATTCACATGCTTGTCCCCATGATTTCTTTGCTTGTGCTCGATTGATATGCTTACATGCCATGTCACAATCCTTTGTCACACCGTATGCTTTGCGTGATGACGACACTTGTTTGGTGAATAACCTCTTGAATGCTTGGTTTTGCACTAACGCTAATCACATTTGTTTTTCCAAGTGTTTGTTGTCCTTACTCCTTTTGAAGGAATCACAAGATGTTGCGACATTGGAGAGTGCCCATTTCGAGCTTCAAGGTGACAAGTACTTGGTGAATGGCCACTTCTACACGGTGAAGCCATCTCTTTCCCATGGTGATTTGGTTTTCGATCTGAGGTCGGATCTTTCGCAAGGGAGGGGAGATGATGCAGAGCATCCTATGGACATCACCATGTCAAGAGTCCGTTTGGCGAGTGACACGTGCGACATCTACTTGACATCCCCAAAGGTGAATCATCTCCTTTACACGTGCTCACTTGACCCCTTCGAGGATGGTATACTACTTGACACCCCTCTCGTGTGCATGCATAGGTATTGTCGGAACACTACGGACGACGAGGAGCAGTGCAAGCGCCAAGGAACAACTACACCATCCGCGAGGGAAGCATGGAAGAGACGACGGAAGAAGACGGAGCTACTGAAGCTACAGCGGCCGGACATCCGAGCTAGAGGCCGGACATCCGACGCCTGGGTAGACGCGCAGGGGCTGCCCCAACAGACGGCCAACAGCATCAGCGGCCGGACATCCGGTGTCAACCCCGGAGATCCAGTGCCTCGCCAAGTCCCGGACATCCGGCCTCGGCCCCGGAAATCCGGAATCCGGCATCGGTATCCATAAAAGATTTAACATAATCAAACTTAAGGTTTATACCTGACTCTTTACCTTCGACGAGTTCCCAATCTTCAAAGTTGTGTTTAATTATTTCCAATAAATCCCGTTTGAATTTAATATCCTTCTTCATATAGGAACCAGTACAAGAAGTATCGAGCATGGATCGATCATTATGAGAAAGCCGAGCATAAAATTTTTGAATAATAATTTCTCTTGAAAGCACATGATTGGGGCATGAATATAACATTGACTTAAGCCTCCCCCAAGCTTGAGCGATACTTTCTCCTTCGCGAGCCCAAAAATTATATATATAATTCCGATCACGGTGAATCAGATGCATATGATAAAACTTCTGCTAAAATTCCAATTTAAATCGGTTGTAGTTGCATGATCCAATATCATCCAATAGCCTATACCATGTCAATGCCTTTGCCTTCAAAGATAAAGGGAAGACCTTCTTCTTGACAACATTCTCAGGCATACCTGCAAGCTTAAATAATTCACAAACTTCATCCACATATATTAGGTGCATATCGGGATGTAATGTTCCATCTCCTACATAAGGATTAGCTAGCAGTTTCTCTATCATACCCGAAGGAATTTCATAATAAATATTTTAGTAGGTGCAGTAGGGTGAGGAGCAACTCTTTGCTCTTCCGTTCGAGGTGAAGATACCCCTAACAAGCCCCTCAAAGGATTATTTTCCATAGTGACAAGTGACAATAAATTTCAACACACTATATAATTGTTTCCTTACCAAAGGCGCTTCACTCCCTGGCAACGGCGCCAGAAAAGAGTCTTGATGACCCACAAGTATAGGGGATCTATCTAGTCTCTTTTAATAAGTAAGGGTGTCGAACCCAACAAGGAGCAGAAGGAAATGACAAGTGGTTTTCAGCAAGGTATTCTCTACAAGCACTGAAATTATCGGTAGTAAATTGTTTTGTGATAGGATAAATTGTAACGGGTAACAAGTAAATAAAGTAATTAAGGTGAAGCAAGGTGGCCCAATCCTTTTTCTAGCAAAGGACAAGTCTGGAAAAACTCTTACATAAAGCAAAGCGCTCCCGAGCACACATGGGAATTGTTGTCAAGCTAGTTTTCATCATGCTCATATGATTCGCGTTCGTTACTTCGATAATTTGATATGTGGGTGGACCGGTGCTTGGGTGCTTCCCTTCCTTGTACAAGCCTCCCACTTATGATTAACCCCTCTCGCAAGCATCCGCTACTACGAAATAAGTATTAAGGTAAACCTAACCATATCATGAAACATATGGATCCAAATCAGCCCCTTATGAAGCAGCACATAAACTAGGGTTTAAGCTTCTGTCACTCTAGCAACCCATCATCTACATATTACTTCCCAGTGCCTTCCCATAGGCCCAAATAATGGTGAAGTGTCATGTAGTCGACGTTCACATAACACCACTAGAGGAGAGACAACATACATCTCATCGAAATATCGAACGAATACCAAATTCACATGATTACTTATAACAAGACTTCTCCCATGTCCTTAGGAACAAATGTTTCTATTCACAAAACATATTTATGATCAAGATCAGAGGAGTATTAATTATCATTAAGGATCTGAAAATATAATCTTCCACCGGATAAACCAACTAGCATCAACTACAAGGAGTAATCAACACTACTGGCAACCCACAAGTACAAATCTGAGGTTTTGGGAGCAAGATCGAATACAAGAGATGAACTAGGGTTTGAGAGGAGATGGTGTTGGTGAAGATGTTGATGGAGATTGACCCCCTCTTCATGAGAGTATCGATGGTGATGACGATGGGGACGATTTCCCCCTCCCTGAGGATGTTTCCCTGGCAGAATAGCTCCAGCGGAGCCCTAGATTGGTTCTGCCCAGGTTCCGCCTCGAGACGGCAGTGCTTCATCCCAAAAGTTTCCTTCTGATTTTTTTTCCATGTCAGAACACACCATATAACCAAAGATGGGCACCGGAGGCCTGGCAGGGGGCCCACAAGGTCGGGGGCGCCTAGGGGGTAGGGCGCAGCTAGAAAACGAAAGAGCTCAAATCGTGATCAACCTTGCTATGATACCAAGATGATGTAGGTAGAGACCCTAATCGCCCGATCTTTCACAGGAGCGGATCCCGGGGAAATCACGAAGAACACGGGGAAGAACGGAGGGAAAACACAAGAGGAAATCACTAAACCGACACGAATAAGTCACACATGGGCTAGATCCTCGAGTACATAGGTAGAGATACACGAATCCACGGACAACTAAGGACGATACACGGTAACCGGTTCTTCTCCGTGAGGAGGTCTTGAATCCACAAGGGGATCTTCCCGTAAAGGGGGCTTGAATCCGCTTGGGGGATCTTCTCCGGTGGAGGCTCGAATCTCCGAGGAGAAGGTAACCAAGTGGATGAGCAAAGCTCTCTCACAAATATGAGCTAAACATTTGCTAACCCTAGAAAGGAGGTGGGAGAGGTCTATTTATAGTCTAAGTGCAAATGGGGGCGAAAGTAGGGGTACATGGGCCTCGGGCCCGAATCTGGACGCAGCCAGGTACCGGACGTCCGCTGGTGGCCGGTCGTCCGGTGTCTCAGGAGCGGCCGGTCGTCCGGTGTCCTCCGGACGTCCGCTGGTTCTGCTCTGTGATGGGGGTGCCGGACGTCCGGAAACGTCGGACTTCCGCTGATGTTGGTTCGGATGCAGGTGCGCCGGTCGTCCGGTCCGGACCGGACCCGCTCGTTTGCTTCGGGTGCAGGGGCACCAGTCGTCCGGTCTGGACCGGACGTCCGCTCGCTGGGGCTCGGCTGATGCTTCAGGCGCCGGACGTCCGGTCCCGGCCGGTCGTCCGGTGGCTGGGACTTTTCCTTCAGCCCTCCTTCTTCTCTGTCTTCTCGTCCATCTTCCTCTTCTTCTTGTCCTTGCTCCTTAGCTTCTCCATGGTACCTGAGTATGCACAAAGTGTCCATATGAGGTAGTAGCCATGCTTCATGTGCATCGAAGTGGAATTGTGAGAGGAGAGATGTCACCTCGGTTTCAAGGGCTCTTGCACGTGATCGAGTCATGGGTCACTAGGCACTTGATGAGACGATGGTAGGTCCATGGGGATGACCTTGGGATGCTCCGCATCATCTCCCCTCCCTTGGGGAAGATCCGACCTCGGATCGAAATCCTCATCACCATGGTACGGGGAGAGATCTTTGACGTTGAAGATGTCGCTCACGGAGTACTTGTCACGTGGGATGTCGATCTTGTATGCGTTGTTGTTGTAGCGATGCAAGCACCTTGAATGGTCCATCGGCTCGTGGTAGTAGCTTGGACTTGCGTTCGTTGGGGAAGCGTTCCTTGCGAAGGTGTAGCCACACAAGATCTCCAATGTTGAATATCATGTGATTCTTGTTGACGTTGAGCTTGGTCGGAGTCGTTGTACTTGGAGCTCAATGGTGTGCCTTGTATCTTCATGCATCTTCTTGAGGTGGTTGGCTCGGTCACTCGCGTCCATGTTTGTGCGCTCGTGGAGTGGTAGAGGTAGGATGTCCAATGGGGACAACGGGTTGAAACCGTAGACAACCTCGAAGGGGGACTTGCCGGTAGTCGAATGTCTTGCGCGGTTGTAGGCGTACTCGGCGATGGGTAAGCACTCCTCCCACTCCTTGATGTTCTTCTTGATTAGCACGCGAAGAAGGGTGGAGAGCGTGCGGTTTGTCACCTCCGTTTGGCCGTCGGTTTGTGGATGATAGGCCGTGGAGAATAGAAGCTTGATTCCGAGCTTGGCGCATAAGGTCTTCCAAAAGTAACTCAAGAACTTGACGTCGCGGTCCGAGACGATAGTCTTTGGCACACCATGTAGACGCAATATTTCCCTACAAAAGAGATTAGCAACATGTGAAGCATCGTCTATCTTGTTACAAGGAATAAAATGTGCCATTTTGAGAAACGGTCCACAACGACAAATATAATCTTTCCCATTGCGAGTCCTAGGCAAACCAAGTACAGAAGTCCATGCTAATGTCTTCCCATGGTTGGTATGGAATGGTAAAGGCATATAGAGGCCATGAGATTGAGCTTTGGACTTAGCTTTGCGGCATGTCGAACATCGGTTGGTGAAAGCGATTGACGTCCCGAAACATCTTTGGCCAAAAGTAGCTCTTCGAGAGCGTGGCGAACGTCTTGTCGCGTCCGAAATGTCCCATTAAGCCTCCTCCATGTGATTCCTGCAAAAGCAACAAACGAAGGGACGACTTGGGGATGCAAAGTTTGTTAGCTCTCATAAGATAGCCGTCTTTGATGTAATAGCGTTCCCAAGATGTATTCGACAAACACTTGGCAAGGAGTGGCAAAAGTTTCATCATGCTCATACAATTCTTTGATATGCTCGAAGCCAATGACATCTAACTCAAGTTGTGTGACTAGCATGCATATGCGGGAAAGAGCATCCGCTATGATGTTTTCTTTACCCTTGATGTACTTGATGACATAGGGAAAAGACTCAATGAATTCACTCCATTTAGCATGACGCTTGTTCAACTTAGTTTGACCCTTAAGATACTTGAGAGTCTCATGATCGGTATGAATGATAAACTCATGGGGACGAAGGTAATGTTCCCATTCATGTAAAACGCGGACTAAAGCATATAGCTCTTTGTCATAGATGGGATAGTTGAGTTGCGCTCCGGAAAGTTTCTCACTAAAGTAAGCTATGGGGCGCTTCTCTTGCGTTAACACACCACCTATGCCATTACCACCTATCCATTACCGCTAGCATCGCAATGAATCTCAAAAGGCTTGTCGAAGTTGGGTAAAGCAAGCACGGGAGCATGAGTAAGCAAATTCTTAAGCTCATTGAATGCGGTATCTTGGGATGGTCCCCAAACAAAAGGCGCATTCTTCTTGCTCAAAGCATGCAAAGGAAGCAATGGTGCTAAAATCTTCACAAAGCGACGATAGAAACCCGCAAGAAAGAAAACTACGCACTTGATGCAAGTTGGTTGGTTGCGGCCAAGTCTTAATAGCATTAATCTTGGACTCATCAACATGAACACCCTTAGAAGAAACAACAAAACCCAAGAAAACGAGCTTATCAACACCAAAAAGGCATTTCTCCATATTAGCATAGAGGCGCTCTTTTCTAAGAGTTTGCAAAACGGTGCGGACATGGGTGACATGCTCTTTGATAGATTTGCTAAACACAAGAATGTCATCGAAGTAAACCACAACAAATATACCAATGTAAGGGCGAAAGACATGATTCATAAGGCGCATAAAAGTGCCCGGTGCTTCCGAAGACCCATAGGCATGACTAACCACTCATACAAACCAAACTTGGTTTTGAAGGCGGTTTTCCATTCATCACCCTCTTGTATGCGGATTTGATAGTAACCACTCTTAAGATCAATTTTGGAAAATATAGTGGCACCACTAACATCTAGCAATATCATCTAGGCGTGGAATGGGATACCTATAACGAACGGTGATAGCATTGATAGGTCTACAATCGGAGCACATGCGAAAACTACCGTCACGTTTTGGCACAAGAATGACCGGAACGGCACAAGGGCTCAAACTTTCACGCACATGTCCATGGTCTATGAGATGCTTTACTTGCCTTTGATTTCTTTGGTTTCTTCGGGGTTGACGCGGTAGGGAGCTTTGTTCGGAAGCGGTGCTCCGGGGATGAGGTCGATGCGGTGCTCAATGCCTCGTAGTGGAGGTAGTCCCGGAGGTAGCTCATCGGGGAAAACATCTTGAAATTCCTAAAAGAGAAGACACACTAGAGGAAGAGTGTGAGAAGTGTTAGTTTGTGGTGCATTGTCCTTGCACACGAGGACGTAGTGTAGGACACTAGATGGGTTCTCACACACTTCTCTCATCTCACGTTTGGTGGACAATAGAACTAGGTTCTTGTTTTCGCTCATCGTGGAGGCACTCAATTTGGGCTTGTGGCGCTCACTCTCTTTTTGGTGGCTCACTCTCTCACCATTCTCTCCACGATGGGTGGCTTGCTTATCGGCGATCACTTGGCTTGGAGACATAGGTCGTAACACAAACTCCTTTCCTTGCATCTTGAAGCTATAGTGGTTTGTACGCCCATTGTGGACGACTCCTCTATCGAATTGCCATGGCCGTCCAAGGAGAAGATGACAAACGGTCATTGGGATGACGTCGCACTCCAAGGTGTCTTCGTAGGCGCCGATTTAAGGAGACTTGCACTCGGTGCTCGACTTGGATGGTAGCCGGAGTCACTAAGCCATTGCACTTTGTATGGATGTGGATGCTTCGTCTTGGGCAATTGGAGCTTGGAGCAAAGTTCTTCACTTGCGAGATTGTGACAACTCCCTCCATCGATGATGACCTTGACGGATCGTCCATTGATGCCGGCCTTGGTGTGGAATATGTGGCATCGTTGGTCTTCTTCTTGGTGATGTTGGAGAGTCAAGACTTTGGAGACAACAAGTGCGGGACTTTCTTCATCACAAAAGACTTGTTCTTCTTCATTGTTCACTTGGCGGTGCATGGCGACTTGCTCAAGGGCTTCCATTTCTCCTTCGCTCATGGAATCATAAGTGCCATCGTCGTTGAAGATCATGGTGTGCGCTTGTTGGTGCACTCATAGGACTTGTGGCCTCGGCCGCCGCAAGTGAAACACTTGAGGGAACTCGTCTTGACGGTCTCATCGGTAGGGGTTGATGATGATGAAGCTCTCGGCTTGAAGTTGCTCGTATTAGGATTGCTTGTAGTTGGCGAAGCTTTCTTGGAAGTCGACTTGTCAATGTTGGAAGTAGAGGGTCTTGTAGTCGGTGTTGGAGTCGTTGAAGCTTGGTTATTGGAGAAACCGTAGGACTTGGATGAGAACTTGGCATACTTGAAATCATCTTGCACTTGGCGTTCCGCTTTGGTAGCTTGGTGCACTAGCTCGATGAGATTTGAGTATGGTTGGAAGTCGGCGATCTTCTTGATAGGATGATTGAGTCCATTCAAGAAACGTGCCATTGTTTGCTCATCATCTTCCGTCACATTGGCTCTTATCATTGCAATCTCCATCTCCTTGTAGTATTCTTCAACGCTCTTGGTTCCTTGCTTGAGTTGTTGGAGTTTCTTGAAGAGGTGCGGTTGTAGTAGGTAGGCACGAAGCGTGCTCTCATGACATCCTTCATTTGTGCCCAAGTAGTGATGGGTGGTTCACCTCTTGCCTCGCGGCGCTCTATGATTTGTTCCCACCAAATGAGGACATAGTCTTGGAACTCAAGGGATGCCATCGCGATCTTCTTCTCTTCTTCATAATTGTGCAAACGGAAGATCTTGTCAACTTTCAATGCCCATGAAAGGTATTCTTCGGGATCGTTGCTTCCGTTGAACTTGGGCATGGTGAACTTGAGCTTGCCGTAGCGTTGCTCTTCATTGTGTTGGGGTCGGGGATGATGACGCCCATGTTGTAGATGATTGTTCAACTCGTGGTGCTCTTGACGCGGAGGGTTGTCAACCTCGTGTTGCTCTTGTCGCGGAGGATTCCCATTTTCATGCTCTTGATGAACTTGATGGTCTTGGCGAGCTTGTGGAGGAGCGCGTCGAGCTCGAGGAGGAACTAGACGATGCATGCGAGCTTGAAATCGTCGTTCTTGAATTTCTTCGCGAAGTGCTTCCTCTTGTTCACGGGCTTGTCGGCCTCGGTCGGCAACGCTCGACTCGAATCGCGTAGAGCTTGTTGCGCCGCAAGAGCTTGAGCGTCACGGAGTTGTTGTTCTTGACGTTGTGTCTCGGCATCTTGTGCAAGTTGGTGGAGACGCGCACGTTCTTCCTCTTCATGTTGGCGTTGTTGTTGCCGTTCTCGAGCTAGCGCAAAGGCTTCTTGGTTTGATCGTCGTGCGCTCTTGAGAGTCGGTGTCTCGAAGTGGATTGAGGTTTGCTTGACGGTCGGTGCGCGCGGCTCGACGAAGAGTGTTCGATGTCGGTGTACTTGAGCCGGAGAGGGTAAAGTCGGAATGGCGACTTGAACGGCTCCTTCTTGAAGTGGAAGAAGAGCGGTTGAGCAACAAAGCGCGAATCTCGTCCATCCTTGCGTCATTCTCTTGCTTGTGATCGTCGAGCTTGTGGTCGAAGTAGTCCCTTGTACGTTGCTCAGAAAGTCGCAAGTCGGCGGCAAGGTTGTCGATGCGTTCACTCATAGCTTGTTGCTCTTGATGCAAAGCACGTTGTGCACCAAAGAGGTGACTCTTGGTGACGAAGGAGTTCATGTCGTCGTCTTGCTCCATGAAGAGTGGGTTGGTAGAAGTACTTGGCCTATCCATCATTCCAAGACAAATGTGAGTGGTAGAAAGAGAAGAACGAATACCAAATGTACCTTGACCGAAGTTGAAAGTGAATCGATGATCACTCCAATGTAGGACAAGGAAATAGCCCAATTGGTACGAATTCTCGTCGGTTTCTCACACCTACACAAGTAAAAGCTTATGGTGGAGCTTGGTTAGGATGGTGGCACAATTTTTAAT
Organism: Triticum urartu; assembly: GCF_003073215.2. NCBI lineage: Eukaryota > Viridiplantae > Streptophyta > Magnoliopsida > Poales > Poaceae > Triticum > Triticum urartu. The sequence continues at coordinate 269,783,532 of NC_053027.1, forward strand.
GTGAATGTAAGCAAGATTCAATAATGTTGGAGAAGATTCGCAAGATGCAATGTAACAAGTAGACCAAGCATATACGGTACACGGAAACACACACGCAAAAAGATAAGTGGGGTTGTGCAACCAAGGGTGAGCCAAAATGTGGAATCCACAAAAATGCTCTTGTTGCACAACACTAGAGAGACGCTAGCACGATTGCACGATAGGCGGATACAAGAACTTGTGCACAACCTACTTAGCAAAAATGCAACGACTTCTATCCCAAATATGTTTCTATGCAAGGTGTTGCTATGATATGATCCAAGATGATCGAGTATGACAATCTTAATGTTGTATGATGCTATGGTTCTTGCTTAAAAGCTCTTTGCTTATCTTTCTCTCTTTGCTTAAAAGTGAGCTCTTTTCTCATGCAATGCTTGACGAACCAAGATAGCAAGTGAGTATGCGATGACAACTTTGTGACACAAGAGATGATACCAATATAGGCAACAATGATGTATGTATGTATGCTATGGGAAGTATGATCACTAATGTGCACAAGTCTCATTGCCGGCAATACTCAATGGCTAGTCTCGATGGGTAAGCAACGCAAAGGAGTAAGGCTATGATGGCTATCAATGTAATGGCAAGAGTGATATGTCCAATACCAAGATGAGGTTACCGGTCTTGCTTCCGGTATGGTGTCAAAATGGTGGCACGAATACCAAGTCATAGTCGAGGTGGTCGTTGTTGATGACGTGTCTGTGGCGAAGTTGAGCGGCGGTGATGTCGATGTCGAACCGTACCTAGATAGCCAAAACACAAAAGGATACGGTGCCGCAACTGAAATTCTCAAAACCAAGTGCGACCAAAAGCATCGGAGTAGGTAGCGGGTAAGTGGTGGTGTGGGATGGGATATTGGAAAGGTTTGGGGAAGTCGGTGGTGGTGTAGCGGAAGATGTGGTGGAAGTCTAACCAAAATTTGAGCGAAATCAGTTTTTAAAGTAGCGGTCGTCCGGAAATGGACGGATGTCCGGTCGGCGGACGTCCGTTAGGGTCGGAAATCCGCTAATTTCAGCTCGGCTTAGAGGTTCCGGTCGTCCGGTAAGGTCGGACGTCCGCTGGTTCCTGCGGCTCCGGACGTCCGGTAAGTTGCGGTCGTCCGGTGGGTCGGGGTCAAAATTGATATGATTTCATGGATTTTGGATGGATTTCAAGGTGGAGATGGTGGGGGATGGCTAGATCCACTGGCAACACAACAAATTCACGGATCAAAACCAACAAAACATCATCAAAACTCACAAAACGCAAGAAACTTTTTTGGGGCTATTTTTGTGGGGATTTTCGGAATAGGACGAAAAACAACAAAATCAAGCTAGAAAACAAAGAGGGGGCTCCAAAATCGTGATCAACCTTGCTCTAGATACCAAGATGATGTAGGGTAGAGACCCTAATCGCCCGATCTTTCATGAAAGGAGCGGATCTCGGGGAAATCACGAAGAACACGGGGAAGAACGGAAGGAAAACACAAGAGGAAATCACTAAACCGACACGAATAAGTCACACATGGGCTAGATCCTCGAGTACATAGAATGATACATGAATCCACGGACAACTAGGGACGATACACGGTAACCGGTTCTTCTCCGTGAGGAGGTCTTGAATCCACAAGGGGATCTTCCCATAAAGGGGGCTTGAATCCGCTTGGGGGATCTTCTCCGGTGGAGGCTCGAATCTCCGAGGAGAAGGTAACCAAGTGGATGAGCAAAGCTCTCTCACAAATATGAGCTAAACATTTGCTAACCCTAGAAAGGAGGTGGGAGAGGTCTATTTATAGTCTAAGTGCAAATGGGGGCGAAAGTAGGGGTACATGGGCCTCGGCCCGAATCTGGATGCAGCCAGGTACCGGACGTCCGCTAGTGGCCGGTCGTCCGGTGTCTCAGGAGCGGCCGGTCGTCCGGTGTCCTCTGGATGTCCGCTGGTTCTGCTCTGTGATGGGGGTGCCGGACGTCCGGAAACGTAGGACTTCCGCTGATGTTGGTTCGGATGCAGGTGCGCCGGTCGTCCGGTCCGGACCGGACGTCCGCTCGTTTGCTTCGGGTGCAGGGGCACCGGTCGTCCGGTCTGGACCGTACGTCTGCTCGCTGGGGCTCGGCTGATGCTTTAGGCGCCGGACGCCCGGTCCCGGCCGGTCGTCCTGTGGCTGGGACTTTTCCTTCAGCCCTCCTTCTTCTCCGTCTTCTTGTCCATCTTCCTCTTCTTCTTGTCCTTGCTCCTTAGCTTCTCCATGGTACCTGAGTATGCACAAAGTATCCATATGAGGTAGTAGCCATGCTTCATGTGCATCGAAGTGGAATTGTGAGAGGAAAGATGTCACCTCGGTTTCAAGAGCTCTTGCACGTGATCGAGTCATGGGTCCACTAGGCACTTGATGAGATGATGGTAGGTCCATGGGGATGACCTTGGGATGATCCACATCAAACATGCTCCATGAAGTTTCAAGACTTTTGGAGTTGTGCAGAATAGGTCTCTAATATTTGCTCCTTTTGCAAGTCCAGAATACCAGCTGTCAGCATTCTCCCTCTTCATGTAAACCTTATAAAATAAGAGAGAATAGGCATAAGTATTGTGATATAATGTGTAATAAAACCCCATTATGTAATAAATATCAATATAAAAGCATGATGCAAAATGGATGTATCACCAGCGCACGAGCAAGCAATGTAAAAAAATGAAGAAAAACATTTCAATTTGGATGGTTCAATAAGTAAGTGCAAGGCAGGCCCTATAGCAGGCTTACGGCCCACACGAGCGCCTCCCATATCGATTGATACCAGGAAAAATCCCCAATTCATTCGCTCCAGCCTCTAGTCTGGTTTGCTCCTAACCTAGCCGCCGCTAGACAGATCGATAGAGCTTTTCCTCGTGCCCTCATTGGACGTCGGTCGCCGGGCTTCAAGTGAATGGAATGACAAGAAGTTGAAGATCCAACCCTGGGTGTAGCCTGCGTGAGACACAGTGGCGGCCGCACAAGCATGGCATCGAGCTTGTGCAAACGGACAGTCGCAGCTTGCAATAGCACCATGCGCGATGAGCAGGTACATCACATCCCTGATTATATCTAATTCAACTGTTCAATTTCCGGCCATTAGTTAAACTTGATGGTGTCGTAAAACTTCTTGTGTGTAGGGAATCTACAAGAAAATGAAACCAATTTCTGCTTATTTTATAACTCCCCCAATCAATACTGAACTGACTGAACCTGATGTGTCTAATCAAGTTTCCGGTGCAAACATACAAGCTCATGTTGTTCTTCAGCCTGAAGTGTCTAATGAACAGGCTGGTAATGAAGGATTTGATGCAAACATTTTACATGCTCCTGGTGATGAACATATAGTGTCTAATGAGGGATCTAATGCAAGCATTTTGCAAGCTCCCATTGAAGGATTTAGTGTGTAATGATGATCTGCTATGTTGAGAGAGAGAGAGAGAGAGATTTGCAGGAACTGATGACAAGCAAATTATAATGTCTTGAGGAAACGTCGAGGCCATCTACCACAACGTCGCCGTATCATGACAACCTAGAATAAATAATTTTCTAATATGTTGTTTCAAACTATTGGCATACTTGTGCAAGATAGATATATTGATATGCAGTTTGTGCACTAGTCATAGGTGCAATTAGACTTGGATATTTTCGGCCAGAGAACGAATAATTCAAGTAGGTACATTCCATGTTAGTAGTCCTTGTCCACCATGTTGTATTTTGTGTTTTTTCGTGCTTGCATCATCTAGTAGTTTATAATCTGGAACTACTTTGGATCATTAGATGGTATTCAAAGTGCATGTAGCTTCACATTTCTCAAGTTATGTTGATTTCCGGAGTGCAAGTGCCTTCATGTTTTTTAAGTTAAAATTTTGCCCTTGGTAACTTGAATTTGTGGGTCCGCCATAGTACACAAATAATACACGCAGGGCAGTACGAATTAAATGAAATGCAGGGACTAACGCTGGCTTGTTGTACAACCTCACTACATCTCTGCTTGCGCTTGGGATGTTCCATGTACAGGTCCATGTTACCACTTGCTTGAATGTGCAGGCCCTGTGCTCCTTGCATCCCCCTCTGCATTTTTGGCACGACAAATGGTTGATCAAATGAGAGGAATCGACCTTGTTGTTGTACCGGCGACAGGTACTTACAAGGCTATACCAGCGTGTAGGATGTGTACCAGATCCCGTATCGCCGTCATGCTTTGCTAAAAAATGGTTTTGCTTGTTTCAGATGATATCTCCAGAAGAAATAAGAGTTAAAGTCAGAGTTGCATAGGCGTGTAAGATAAGAGAGCAGTAAAAGGATATCCAAACATCGTCGGAACAATGCACATGGGAGTGATATGTGGATACCTAGTTTGGGCCGGCATTTGGGTGTGGGTCACTTCAGAGCCGTTGAGGGTGATGCGCAGGCGTTGGCTCGCCGCGTATGGATGCAGATCTTGAGCGGAAGTAGAGTGCTACGATGCGGTGAATCACCAATGGCCTCGGGGGTGGAGGTCGATGTGCTCTGTGACGTAGCCCCGGTGAGGTGGGAGACAGCGTCGGTGAAGCGCACCTAATGCAGTGGAAGTCAGTGTCTGTGAGGCACGTCGGTTGCGGCGGCCGATGTTGTCGGTGGACCACTCGGTGCGATGGATGAGGGCATAGTTGAGGCAGCTCCGGTGCAGTGGTGAAGCATGATTGTCGTCTTCATCGTCGTCGTCCGGCACAGAGGTGGGGAAAGAGATGAGACGAGGGGCGATTCGAATTTTGCTTGTCTTGGTGGCAAATTAGGGATTTCAGCACTCTGGGCATGGACGGGGACGGGGGAGAAGGGAGATTTTGCAGGGATGGAAATGGGGCCGCTAGATATTTTAATCTGAAACATGGAAGTTGCTACCTCTTGAGCACTGCGTTGGTTTTCCCCGAAGAGGAAGGGATGATGCAGCAAAGTAGCGTAAGTATTTCCCTCAGTTTTTGAGAACCAAGGTATCAAACGAGTAGGAGGCTACGCGCGAGTCCCTCGTACCTGCACAAAACAAATAAATCCTCGCAACCAACGCAAATAGGGGTTGTCGATCCCTATAAGGCCACTTACGAGAGTGAGATCTGATAGATATGATAAAGATACTATTTTTGGTATTTTTGTGATAAATATGCAAAATAAAATAAAGGCAAAGTAAATAGCAAAGGAAATAACTAAGTAGTAGGAGATTAATATGATAAAGATAGACCCCGGGCCCATAGGTTTCACTACTGGCTTCTCTCGAGAGCATAAGTATTCTACGGTGGGTGAACAAATTACTGATGAGCAATTGACAGAATTGAGCATAGTTATGAGAATATCTAGGCATGATCATGTATATAGGCATCGCGTCCGAGACAAGTACACCGACTCCTGCATGCATCTACTACTATTACTCCACTCATCGACCGCTATCAGCATGCATCTAGAGTATTAAGTTAAAAACAGAGTAACGCCTTAAGCAAGATGCCATGATGTAGAGGGATAAACTCATGCAATATGATGAAAACACCATCTTGTTATCCTTGATGGCAACAATACAATACGTGCCTTGCTGCCCCTACTGTCACTGGGAAAGGACATCGCAAGATTGAACCCAAAGCTAAGCACTTCTCCCATTGCAAGAAAGATCAATCTAGTAGGCCAAACCAAACTAATAATTCGAAGAGACTTGCAAAGATAACCAATCATACATAAAAGAAATCAGAGAAGATTCAAATATTCTTCATAGATAGACTTGATCATAAACCCACAATTCATCAGTCTCAACAAACACACCGCAAAAAGAAGATTACATCGAATAGATCTCCACAAGAGAGGGGGAGAACATTGTATTGAGATCCAAAAAGAGAGAAGAAGCCATATAGCTACTAACTATGGGCCCGTAGGTCTGAGGTAAACTACTCACACTTCATCGGAGGGGCTATGGTGTTGATGTAGAAGCCCTCCGTGATCGATGCCCCCTCCGGCGGAGCTCCGGAACAGGCCCCGAGATGGGATCTCGTGGATACAGAAAGTTACGGCGGTGGAATTAGGGTTTTGGCTCCGTATCTGATCGTTTGGGGGTACGTAGGTATATATAGGAGGAAGGAGTACGTCGGTGGAGCAACATGGGGCCCACGAGGGTGGAGGGCGCGCCTGGGGTAGGCAGGCGCGCCCCCCTACCTCGTGGCCTCCTCTCTTGTGCCTTGACGTAGGGTCCAAGTCTCTCGGGTCTTGTTCGTTGAGAAAATCACGTTCTTGAATGTTTCATTCCGTTTGGACTCCGTTTGATATTCCTTTTCTTCGAAACCCTAAAACAGGCAAAAAAACAGCAATTCTGGGTTGGGCCTCCGGTTAATAGGTTAGTCCCAAAAATAATATAAAAGTGGATAATAAAGCCCAATAATGTCCAAAATAGTAGATAATATAGCATGGAGCAATCAAAAATTATAGATACATTGGAGACGTATTAGGAGTGCGAACTTTTTTGTCGTCCTTCTTTTGAGTGGGAGGGGGTAGGTGCTAGCGTCCATACGACTAAGGATGGCAATGGGTCGTGTTTGGATCGGGTTGAACAATATCAAATCCATATCTGTATCCATGAAGACAGTCTTTGCCCGCCCAAGAAAAAAATCCATGGGTGAAAAATTGTGTCCATGTCCAAATCCGATGGATATCCATTGGGTCCTCTCGAGACATATAAATAAAACTTAACACAATATTAACATAAACTCTTCCATTCTTCGTCCTGTGGCAGGCTAGGCTTCACTTATGGTAAATCATCATCCAGTAACAACCTAAGATCATTTAATATTTTTCTAACAGATGAGAATGACGAGTCATTTAAGAAGGAGATAAAAATAAGGGAAGGGGTGTTGGAGTATGTTACAGAGGGGATTGACTGTCAACTTATAAAAGTTACGATGGGGATTGTGTGATTTCTTATGCATGTTTTAGATAAAAAAGTGTAAAATTGTCGTGGGACATGTGAACGTGGGGCAGGGATAGAAGATTTTTCCCATTAAGTCATACTATCGGGTCGGGTTTGGGTATATCCATGGGTACAAGATTATATCCATGCCCTACCCACGAACAATCGGGTCAGGTTTGGGCGCCGCCCATGGACACAAAAGCATATCCAAACCCTATCCATTCGGGTCGGATATCCATGTCCATGGATAAAATTGCCATCCTTACATGCAACACACGCGACCATCACGACACGACCCTGGTCTGCCTGGTGCACCTACATTTGAGAATGCAAACGAATCTTCTTTCATTGGCAAATGAATCTATATGTATTACATGCCCGTGTTTTCCTAGCAAATAATTAGTCCTTCAAAACGATATATTATAAATTGATTAATGAAGAGTGATACGTCCATTTTGCATCATGCTTTTATATTGATATTTATTGCATTATGGGCTGTTATTACACATTATGTCACAATACTTATGCATATTCTCTCTTATTTTACAAGGTTTACATGAAGAGGGAGAATGCCGGTAGCTAGGATTCTGGGCTGGAAAAGGAGCAAATATTAGAGACATATTCTGCACAGCTCCAAAAGTCCTGAAACTTCACGGAAGTTATTTCCAGAATATATAAAAAATATTGGGCGAAAGAAGTTCTACAGGGGGCCCACACACTGGCCACGAGGGTGGGAGCGCGCCCTACCCCCTAGGCGTGCCCCCTACCTCGTGGGCTCCCTGGTGGCCCTCCGATGCCCATCTTCTGATATATGAAGTCTTTCGTCCGAGAAAAAATAATAAGCAAGCTTTGGGGAAGAAACTCCGCCGCCACGAGGCGGAACCAATCTAGGGCTCCGGCAGAGCTGTTCTGCCGGGGAAACTTCCCTCCGGGAAGGGGAAATCAACACCATTGTCATCACCAATGATCCTCTCATCGGGAGGGGATCAATCTCCACAACATCTTCACCAGCACCGTCTCATCTCAAACCCTAGTTCATCTCTTGTATCCAAACCTCAAATTGGTACCTGTGGGTTGCTAGTAGTGTTGATTACTCCTTGTAGTTGATGCTAGTTGGTTTACTTGGTGGAAGATTTGGATCCATATGTTTCATGCTATGGTTAGGTTTACCTTAATACTTCTGTTGTAGTTGCGGATGCTTGCAATGGGGGTTAATCATAAGTGGGATGCTTGTCCAAGTAAGGGCAGCACCCAAGCACCGGTCCACCCACATATCAGATTATCAAAGTACCAAACACAAATCATATGAACGTGATGAAAACTAGCTTGACGATAATTCCCATGTGTCCTCAGGAGCGCTTTCCTTCATATAAGAGTTTGTCCAGGCTTGTCCTTTGCTACAAAAAGGATTGGGCCATCTTGCTGCACCTTATTTACTTTTATTACTTGCTACTCGTTACAAATTACCTTATCACAAAACTATCTATTACCGATAATTTCAGTGCTTGCAGAGAATACCTTACTGAAAACTGCTTATCATTTCCTTCTGCTCCTCGTTGGGTTTGACACTCTTACTTATCGAAAAGCTATGATAGATCCCCTACACTTGTGGGTCATCAAGACTCTTTTCTGGCGTCGTTGTCGGGGAGTGAAGAGCCTTTGGTAGGTGGAATTTGGTAAGGAAAAATTTATATAGTGTGCTGAAATTTACTATCACTTGTTACTATGGAACATAATCCTTTGAGGAGCTTGTTCGGGGTATCTTCACCCCGACGAGTAGAGAAAAGAGTTTCTCCTCAACCTACTGAACCTACTGAAAATGTTTACTATGAAATTCCTTCAGGTATGATAGAGAAACTGCTAGCTAATCCTTTCACAGGTGATGGAACATTGCTTCCCGATTTGCACTTAATCTATGTGGATGAAGTTTGTGGATTATTTAAGCTTGCAGGTATGCCCGATGATGTTATCAAGAAGAAGGTCTTCCCTTTATCTTTGAAGGGAGATGCATTGACATGGTATGGGCTATGTGATGATATGGGATCATGGGACTACAAGCGATTGAAATTGGAATTTCATCAGAAGTTTTATCATATGCATCTTGTTCATCGTGATCGTAATTATATATATAATTTTTGGCCTCACGAAGGAGAAAGCATAGCTCAAGCTTGGGGGAGGCTTAATTCAATGTTATATTCATGCCCCAATCATGAGCTCTCAAGAGAAATGATTATTCAAAAAAATATGCTCGGCTTTCTCTCAGTAATCGCTCCATGCTCGATACTTCTTGTACTAGATCTTTTATGATGAAGACTATTGAATTCAAATGGGATTTATTAGAAAGAATTAAACGCAACTCTGAAGATTGGGACCTCGACGAAGGTAAGGAGTCAGGTATAACACCTAAGTTTGATTGTATTAAATCTTCTATGGATACTGATGATATTCGTGAATTTAGCACTAAATATGGACTTGACTCAGCGATAGTAGCTTCTTTCTATGAATCCTTTGCTACTCATGTTGATCTCCCTAAGGAGAATTGTTTAAATATAATCCTCCCATTGAAGTAAAAGCAGTTGCACCTATTAAAGTTGAAGAAAAGACTATCACTTATGATAATCCTGTTATTCCTGCTGCTTATATTGAGAAACCACCTTTCCCTGTTAGAATAAAGAATCATGCTAAAGCTTCAACTGTGGTTAACAAAAGTAATATTAAGACACCTAAACCCCCTGAGCAAATTAAAGTTGAACCTAGTATTGCTATGGTTAAAGATCTCTTGGCTGATAATAATGAAAGAAGGGAAATAGATGAGGTATTCTTTAAATAGGGACCTATTCTGAAACACAACTTGCATGTTGAAATTCTAGGGGATCCTCCTCCACCTAAGGGTGATCCCGTGTTTGAGCTTAAACCATTGCCTAATACTCTTAAATATGCTTATCTTGATGAAAAGAAGATATATCATGTTATTATTAGTGCTAACCTTTCAGAGCATGAAGAAGAGAGATTATTGAAAACTCTGAAGAAGCATCGTGCTACTAATGGATATACTCTTGATGATCTTAAGGGCATTAGTCCCACTCTATGTCAACACAAAATAAATTTGGAGAAAGATGCCAAACCAGTTATTGATCACCAATGACGGCTAAATCCTAAGATGAAAGAAGTGGTAAGAAAGGAAATATTAAAGCTCCTTGAAGCAGGTATAATTTATCCCATTGCTGATAGTCAGTGGGTAAGCCTTGTCCATTGTGTCCCTAAGAAGGGAGGTATTATTGTCGTTCCTAATGATAAAGATGAATTTATTCCACAAAGAATTATTACAGGTTATAGGATTTCCACAAATTAAATAAAGCTACTAAAAAGGATCATTACCCTTTACCTTTTATTGATCAAATGCTAGAAAGATTATCCAAACATACACATTTCTGCTTTCTAGATGGTTACTCTGGTTTCTATCAGATACCTGTGTCAGCTGATGATCAAGAAAAGACTGCTTTTACTTGCCCTTTCGGTACCTTTGCTTATAGACGTATGCCTTTTGGTTTATGTAATGCACCTTCTACCTTTCAAAGATGCATGATGGCTATATTCTCTGACTTTTGTGAAAAGATTTGTGAAGTTTTCATGGATGATTTCTCTGTTTATGGATCCTCTTTTGATGATTTCTTGAGCAACCTTGATCGAGTTTTGTAGAGATGTGAAGAAACTAACCTTGTCTTGAATTGGGAGAAGTTCCACTTTATGGTTAATGATGGTATTGTCTTGGGGCATAAAATTTCTGAAAGAGGTATTGAAGTTGACAAAGCTAAAATTGATGCTATTGAAAAGATGCCGTGTCCCAAGGACATCAAAGGTATAAGAAGTTTCCTTGGTCATGCCGGTTTTTATAGGAGGTTCATTAAGGACTTCTCAAAAATTTCCTGGCCTCTGACTAACCTATTACAAAAAGATATTCCCTTTGTCTTTGATGATGATTATGTAGAAGCATTTTAAATACTTAAGAAAGCTTTGATTTCTGCACCTATTGTTCAGCCACCTGATTGGAATTTACCCTCTGAAATTATGTGCGATGCTAGTGATTATGCTGTAGGTGTTGTTCTAGGACAAAGAGTTGATAAAAAATTAAATGTTATTCAATATGCTAGTAAAACTCTAGACAATGCCCAGAGAAACTATGCTACTACTGAAAAGGAATTCTTAGCAGTTGTATTTGCTTGTGATAAGTTCAAACCTTATATTGTTGATTCTAAAGTAACTATTCACACTGATCATGCTGCTATTAAATATCTTATGGAAAAGAAAAAATGTTAAACCTAGGCTTATTAGATGGGTTCTCCTGCTACAAGAATTTGATTTGCATATTATTGATAGAAAGGGAGCTGAGAACCCCATTGCATACAACTTATCTAGGTTAGAAAATGTTCTTGATGACCCACTACCTATTGATGATAGCTTTCCTGATGAACAATTAGCTGTCATAAATGCTTCTCGTACTGCTCCATGGTATGCTGATTATGCTAATTACATTGTTGCTAAATTTATACCACCTAGTTTCACATACCAGCAAAATAAAAAGTTCTTCTATGATTTAATACATTACTTCTGGGATGACCCACATCTTTATAAAGAAGGAGTAGATGGTGTTATTAGACGTTGTGTACCTGAGCATGAACAGGAATAGATTTTACGCAAGTGTCACTCCGAGGCTTATGGAGGACACCACGCTGGAGATAGAACTGCACATAAGGTATTGCAATCCGGTTTCGGCCCACTCTCTTTAAAGATGCTCGTAAGTTTGTCTTATCTTGTGATGGATGCCAGAGAATTGGTAATATTAGTAGACGCCAGGAAATGCCTATGAATTATTCACTTGTTATTGAACCATTTGATGTTTGGGGCTTTGATTATATGGGACCTTTTCCTTCCTCTAATGGGTATACACATATTTTAGATGTTGTGGATTACGTTACTAAGTGGGTAGAAGCTATTCTAACTAGTAGTGCTAATCAGAACACTCCTATTAAGATGCTTAAAGAAGTTATTTTTCCGAGGTTTGGAGTCCCTAGATATTTAATGACTGATGGTGGTTTATATTTTATTCATGGTGCCTTTCGTAAAATGCTTGCTAAGTATGATGTTAATCATAGAATTGCATCTCCATATCATCCACAGTCTAGTGGTCAAGTATAACTTAGCAATAGGGAGCTCAAATTAATTTTGCAAAAGACTGTTAATATATCTAGAAAGAATTGGTCCAAGAAACTTGATGATGCACTATGGGCTTATAGAACTGCGTATAAAAATCCTATGGGTATGTCTCCTTATAAAATGGTTTATGGTAAAGCATGTCACTTACCTCTCGAATTAGAACATAAGGCATATTGGGCCATTAAAGAGCTCAACTATGACTTCAAACTTGCCCGTGAGAAGAGGCTTTTTGACACTAGCTCACTTGATGAATGGAGAACCCCGGCATATGAAAATTCCAAGATGTTTAAAGAAAAAGTAAAAAGATGGCATGATAAAAGGATACAAAAGCATGAGTTTAATGTAGGTGATATGTATTGTTATACAACTCTCGGTTAAGATTTTTTGCAGGTAAACTTCTCTCTAAATGGGAAGGTCCTTACGTTATCGAGGAGGTCTATCACTCCGATGCCATAAAAATCAACAACTTCGAAGGCACAAATCCGAAGGTGGTGAACAGTCAAAGAATCAAACATTATATCTCAGGTAATCCCATAAATGTTGAAACTAATATTATTGAAACCGTAACCCCGGAGGAATACATAAGGGACACTTTCCGGAACGTTTTAGACTCTGAGGAATAGGTACGTGGTACGGTAAGTAAACCGACTCCAAAATAGTTCTAATGGCAATATTTCCCCGTTTTGGAATATATAAAAAAATAGGAAAATAAGAAGCAGACCGGAAAGGACACGGGGCTTCCACGAGGGTGGAGGGCGTGCCCTACCCCCTGGGCGCGCCCCCTGCCTCGTGGGCACCTCGTGTGCTCTCCGAACTCCGTTTTCTTGCATGATACTTCTTTTGGTCGGTAAAAATTCATTATATAATCTCCCGAAGGTTTTGACCACCGTATCACGCAAATATCTCTTGTCTTTGTTTCGAGTTGTTTCTGCTGTAGATTTAGAGCAAGATGTCTTCTCAAGAGACAGTCGGGGAGAGTCGGGTGTCTCATCCGGCACTGGGGACAAGAGCAAACAACAATGCTGACCACTTTGGGCCATCAACTGAGGAAGAGATGGAGGCCGATTTAAAAAGGATAGATGCCATTGAAGAGGATGAAGAAGTTACTTCCCGTCTCCGAGCAGGATTCACTATGGGGGAACTACAGTGCTTGGCTATTCCAAACTCGGTCATCCCTTCCAATGTTAGATTTCTTTCTTATGAAAATGTGAAAAAGAGTGTTACTTGTTCCCCCGCAGCTATGCAACATCCTTGGGTGGAGGGGGCCTTAGCCGTCACGGACAAGCTCCGTAAGGAAATAATGGACCTCAAGCAGCAAGTCAATAAGCTCGAAGAAGAGAATCGTATCTTGAGGGGCATCATCACCAAGAATATCACATCACCACCCCTGAAGAAGGAGACATAATCACATGGGTATGGGCACTCCCCTTGGCAACTGCCAAGCTTGGGGGAGTGCCCTGGTATTGTATCACCATCACTTTTATCTTTACCATTTTTCTTAGTTTGATCCTTTTGATAATATCTTGATTTAGTAGAATAAAGTTTTAGTATGATCTAGTTGTGAGTTTTGCTTTATGATCTTCTTATGTAATCGAGTCTGTGAGCTATATATAATAAAGATTAGTGTTGAGTCAAGGGCTTGATTATTTTGCTATGATCTTGAGGGAATAAAATAAAAGAGAAGAAATAAAAAGAAATAAAGAGATCATATGGATCTTATGGAGAGTAATGAGCTCACATATAAAGAGTATGATGAATAAAAGTTGTTGAGAGTTGACAAACATAGTTTTGGTCATCGTTGCAATTAATAGGAAGTAATAAAGAAAGAGAGGTTTTCACATATAAATATACTACCTTGGACATCTTTTATGATTGTGAGCACTCATTAAAATATGACATGCTAAAGAGTTGACGTTGGACAAGGAAGACAACGTAATGGGTTATGTTTTCTTACATCTGAGATAAATTATATTGTCATGGATCATCCAACATGTTGATCTTGACTTTCCCTCTCTTGCTAGCCAATTTCTTTGCATCAAGTAGAGATACTACTTGTGCTTCCAAATATCCCTAAACCCATTTTTACCACGAGAGTCCACCATATCTACCTATGGATTGAGTAAGATCCTTCAAGTAAGTTGTCATCGGTGCAAGCAATAAAAAATGCTCTCTAAATATGTATGACTTATTAGTGTGGAGAAAATAAGCTTTATACGATCTTGTGATATGGAGGAAATAAAAGCGACAGACTGCATAATAAAGGTCCATATCACAAGTGGCAATATAAAGTGACGTTCTTTTGCATTAAGATTTCGTGCATCCAACCATAAAAGCGCATGAAAAACTCTGCTTCCCTCTGCGAAGGGCCTATCTTTTATTCTTGTCTTATACTTCATGCAAAGAGTCATGGTGATATTCACCTTTCTTTTTACATTTTATCCTTTGGCAAGCACAATGTGCTGGAAAGATCCAGATATATATAGCTAATTGGATGTGAGTTTTCATGAACTATTATTGTTGACATTACCCTTGAGGTAAAATGTTGGGAGGCAAAACTATAAGCCCCTATCTTTCTCTGTGTCCGATTAAAACTTCATAACCATAAATATCGCGTGAGTGTCAGCAATTGTGAAAGACTAAATGATAGTTGAGTATGTGGACTTGCTGAAAAGCTCTTATATTGACTCTTCCCTATGTTATGATAAATTGTAATTGTCTCAATGACTGAGATTAGAGTTTGTTGGTTCTCGATGAAGTTTATGATTCATACTTGAAATTGTGATTGAATTGTTACTTTAGCATAAGAGATCATATGACAATATATATATATGTTGCTGCTCTAAGAATGATCATGATGCCCTCATGCCCGTATTTTATTTTTATCGACACCTCTATCTCCAAACTGAAGGAAATATGCCCTAGAGGCAATAATAAAGTTATTATTTATTTCCTTATATCATGATAAATGTTTATTATTCATGCTAGAATTGTAATAACCGGAAACATAATACATGTGTGAATACATAGACAAACAGAGTGACACTAGTATGCCTCTACTTGACTAGCTCATTGATCAAAGATGGTTATGTTTCCTAACCATAGACATGAGTTGTCATTTGATTGACGGGATCACATCATTAGGAGAATGATGTGATTGACTTGACCCATTTCGTTAGCTTAGCACTTGATCGTTTAGTTTGTTGCTATTGCTTTCTTCATGACTTATACATGTTCCTATGACTATGAGATTATGCAACTCTCGTTTACCGGAGGAACACTTTGTGTGCTACCAAACATCACAACGTAACTAGGTGATTATAAAGGTGCTCTACAGGTGTCTCCGAAGGTACTTGTTGGGTTGGCATATTTCGAGATTAGGATTTGTCACTCCGATTGTCGGAGAGGTATCTATGGGCCCACTCGGTAATGCACATCACTTAAAGCCTTGCAAGCATTCCAACTAATGAGTTAGTTGCGGAATGATGTATTACGGAACGAGTAAAGAGACTTGCTAGTAACGAGATTGAACTAGGTATTGAGATACCGACGTTTGAATCTCAGGCAAGTAACATACCGATGAGAAAGGGAACAACGTATGTTGTTATGCGGTTTGACCGATAAAAGATCTTCGTAGAATATGTCAGATCCAATATGAGCATCCAGGTTCCGCTATTGGTTATTGACCGGAGACGTGTCTCGGTCATGTCTACATAGTTCTCGAACCCGTAGGGTCCGCACGCTTAAAGTTCGATGACGGTTATATTATGAGTTTATGTGTTTTGATGTACCGAAGGAGTTCGGAGTCCCGGATGAGATCAGGGACATGACGAGGAGTCTCGAAATGGTCGAGACGTAAAGATTGATATATTGGACGACTATATTCGGACATCGGAAAGGTTCCAAGTGATTCGGGTATTTTCGGGAGTACCGGGGAGTTACGGGAATTCGTATTGGGCCTTAATGGGCCATACGGGAAAAGAGAGAAAGGCCTCAAAGGGTGGCAGCACCCCTCCCCATGGGCTGGTCCGAATTGGACTAGGGAGGGGGCCCGCCCCCTTCCTTCCTTCTCCTTTTCCCTTCCCTTTCCTTCCCTCCTACTCCTACTACTTGGAAGGGCTCCTAGTTCTTCTAGGAAAGGGGGAATCCTACTCCCGGTGGGAGTAGGACTCCCCTAGGGCGCGCCATAGAGAGGGCCGGCCCCTCCCCTCCTCCACTCCTTTATATACGTGGCCAGGGGGCACCCCATAGACACAACAATTGATCCCTTGGATCTCTTAGCCATGTGCGGTGCCCCCTGCACCATAAACCACATCGGTCATATCTTAGCGGTGCTTAGGCGAAGCCCTGCATTGGTAGAACATCATCATCGTCACCACGCCGTCGTGCTGACGAAACGCTCCCTCAAAGCTCAGCTGGATCGGAGTTCGAGGGATGTCGTCGAGTTGAACGTGTGCAGACCTCGGAGCTGTCGTGCGTTTGGTACTTGATCGGTCGGATCGTGAAGACGTATGACTACATCAACCGCGTTGTGCTAACGCTTCCGCTTTCGGTCTACGAGGGTACGTGGACAACACTCTCCCCTCTCATTGCTATGCATCACCATGATCTTGCGTGTGCGTAGGAAATTTTTGAAATTACTACGTTCCCCAATAGTGGCATCAGAGCCAAGTTTTATGCGTTTATGTTATATGCACGAGTAGAACACAAGTGAGTTGTGGGTGATATAAGTCATACTGCTTACCAGCATGTCATACTTTGGTTCGGCGGTATTGTTGGATGAAGCGGCCCGGACCGACATTACGCGTACGCTTACGCGAGACTGGTTCTACCGACGTGCTTTGCACACAGGTGGCTGGCGGGTGTTAGTTTCTCCAACTTTAGTTGAATCGAGTGTGGCTACACCCGGTCCTTGAGAAGGTTAAAACAGCACTAACTTGACAAACTATCGTTGTGGTTTTGATGCGTAGGTAAGAACGGTTCTTGCTCAGCCCGTAGCAGCCACGTAAAACTTGCAACAACAAAGTAGAGGACGTCTAACTTGGTTTTGCAGGGCATGTTGTGATGTGATATGGTCAAGACGTGATGAGATATAAGTTGTTGTATAAGATGATCATGTTTTGTTGAAGTTATCGGCAACTGGTAGAAGCCTTATAGTTGTTTATTTATTGCATAAGATGCAAGAGCCAAATAATTGCTTTACTTTATCGCTATGCGATAGCAATAGTTGCAAGAGCAATAGTTGGCGAGACGACCATGTGACGACACATTGATATAGATCAAGATGATGGAGATCATGGTGTCTGCCGGTGACGATGGAAATCATGACGATGCTTTGGAGATGGAGATCAAAGACACAAGATGATGATGGCCATATCATGTCACATATTTTGATTGCATGTGATGTTTATCTTTTATACATCTTATTTTGCTTAGTTCGGCGGTAGCATTATAAGATGATCTCTCACTAAATTTCAAGATAAAAATGTTCTCCCTGAGTATGCACCGTTGACAAAGTTCATCGTGCCCAGACACCACGTGATGATCAGGTGTGATAAGCTCTACGTCCATCTACAACGGGTGCAAGCCAGTTTTGCACACGCAGAATACTCAGGTTAAACTTGACGAGCCTAGCATATGCAGATATGGCCTCGGAACACTGAGACCGAAAGGTCGAGCGTGAATCATATAGTAGATATGATCAACATAGTGATGTTCACCATTGAAAACTACTCCATTTCATGTGATGATCGGTTATGGTTTAGTTGATTTAGATCATGTGATCACTTAGATGATTAGAGGGATGTCTATCTAAGTGGGAGTTCTTAAGTAATATGATTAATTGAACTTTAATTTATCATGAACTTGGTCCTGGTAGTATTAGCATATCTATGTTGTAGATCAATAGCTCGCGAGGTTGCTCCCCGTTTAATTTTTATATGTTCCTAGAGAAAACTAAGTTGAAAAATGTTAGTAGCAATGATGTAGATTGGATCCGTGATCTGAGGATTATCCTCATTGCTGCACAGAAGAATTATGTCCTTGATGCACCGCTAGGTGACAAACCTATTGCAGGAGCAGATGCAGATGTTATGAACGTTTGGCTAGCTCAATATGATGACTACTTGATAGTTTAGTGCACCATGCTTAAACGGCTTAGAATCGGGACTTCAAAGACGTTTTGAACGTCATGGACCATATGAGATGTTCCAGGAGTTGAAGTTAATATTTCAAGTAAATACCCGAGTTGAGAGATATGAAGTCTCCAACAAGTTCTATAGCTAAAAGATGGAGGAGAATAGCTCAAGCAGTGAGCATGTGCTTAGATTGTCTGGGTACTACAATCGCTTGAATCAAGTGGGAGTTAATCTTCCAGATAAAATAGTGATTGACAGAATTCTCTAGTCACCATCACCAAATTAGTAGAACTTCGTGATGAACTATAATATGCAAGGGATAACGGAAGCGATTCCCAAGCTCTTCGTGATGCTGAAATCGACGAAGGTAGAAATCAAGAAAAGCATCAAGTGTTGATGGTAAACAAAACCACTAGTTTCAAGTAAAGGGACAAAGGGAAGAAAGGGGAACTTCAAGAAGAACGGCAAGCAAGTTGCTGCTCAAGTGAAAAAACCCAAGTCTGGACCTAAGCCTGGAACTGAGTGCTTCTACTGCAAAGGGACTGGTCACTGGAGGCGGAACTACCCCAAGTAATTGGCGGATAAGAAGGATGGCAAAGTGAACATAGGTATATTTGATATACATGTTATTGATGTGTACTTTACTAGTGTTTATAGCAACCCCTCAGTATTTGATACTAGTTCAGTTGCTAAAGATAGTAACTCAAAACGGGAGTTGAAGAATGAACAGAGACTAGTTAAGGGTGAAGTGACGATGTGTATTGGAAATGGTTCCAAGATTGATATGATCATCATCGCACACTCCCTATGTCGTGGTTTTGTCACGGCAGATGTCCTAGCAAAAGGACTTAGTCGTGGAGCCATCGCTACGGGTTAGCTTGAAGGGGTTAAAGCAGACACAGGGACGCAAGAGAGTTTTATACTAGTTCGACCCCTTCAATGAAGGTAAAAGCCTACGTCTAGTTGTGATGGAATTGATGGGGTTTCGATGACTAGGGAGCAAACAAGCTTCGCCTATGTCTCGAGTTGTTGTCCGTTCTCCTTGAACCGCCGCCGGGTCGTCCCCTTATATACACGGGTGACTCCCGTCGGCTTACGGAGTCCCAATACCGGCTCATAGATGTGTCCGGTTTGGTCTCTACTTATTCCTAACTTACAATACAATTTAATTACTAATGCCGGTTTACGGCTACAGGCCTTGAACCGACCATGGGCCTTGAGCCCTCCTCTGTCTTCTTGGGCTTTAACATACTTAACTACTGACGAAGTTAACCCGGCCCAGATAGGCCGGTTTACGCCCAGTAGTAATATCCCCAACATTAGGCCCCAGATTGATTTGAACGGGTTCATGTCAATCCTTTAACAAAAGCTTCATCTTCAACATCTTCTCGTAAATTGGTAAACCGCCATGATGTCATTTTCTCTGATTGCTATAAACCGGAGTGACGTCACCTGTTATAACGAAGCTATCCATTATGCTTCTTTGTTTAATAGATCGGCAGAAATCGAGGCGACAGCTCCTTTTCGTGGCCCCTTGATTGTCGCGCCTAACACATGTTCTTTCGCCTTATAAATAGGACCGAAGGGTCATTTCTTTTCTCCTTCCATGCCTTCTTCGTCTTCCTCGCGTTGCCAGCCTCGGAGCTCCACCGCCGCCGTCGACCTCTGCCTCAACCTTGGCCGCTGCATCAACCTGAGCGCATCAGAGCATCGCGGCAACCTTCCGCATCTTCCTCGGCTCCGGTAAATCTTCCATCCTTTCCCCTGCAGATCTGACCTAGGGTTTCACAGTTCTTCAGTGTTCATCGCCTGCCTCTTGCTCATACGGTAGATCTTTAGATGGCTCCGCAAATCTTTATTCTGTGTAATGGTAGCTGTTTATCCTTCGCCTTCGCTTGCACATCTCAAAACCATAGATCTGTATGTATGTCTTGTTCATTGATTCGGTACTGCTCCGTTTGGACCTCTGAATATTTATCTTTTTTCTGAACTTGCTTCAGATCCATCGCTGTAGAGAAATCTTACGAAATCTGTTTCTGTAAACTTACTCCTCTGCTTCAATGTTTAAACCCGATGGTTTAACCTTGTAGGAAAAAATTGCCAAACCGGTTTATACCATTAGTCCCCTTGTTGAACCGCCAGATGTTGTTGCTTCATAAAACTCCGGTTCAGATATATCTGTCTCCGGTTTAACATTGCACATACCAATATACCTTGATCAAATGTATTTTTGAACCGAGGTCTTCTACCTTGTAGATTCCATCATGGCCAAGCAAGTATATGAATGCAATTGGGTTCCTTCTCGCGTCACAGAGGCTCAGCTGGACGATCTAGTCTTGATCGGCGCTTTAGGCAGCAAAGATACCATTCATTGGAGGGCTCCTGGCAAAGAATGCCCTCCCACTCCTCAAGAAGGAGAAGTTGTTTTTGTAGATCACTTAGCTCGGGGCTTTAAACCACCCGGTTCTAAATTTTACCGAGATGTTTTGGCCGATTTCCAACTCCATCCACAAGATACTGGCCCCAATTCTGTTACAAATATGTGTCACTTCCAAGTGCTCTGTGAAGCGTTCTTTCAAGAGGAGCCCACAGTGGAATTGTTCCGAGACCTTTTCCATCTAAACCACCGTACTGAGTTTACTGACGGCTCCAATACGGAGTTGGGTGGCGTGGCGATCCAGAAAAGGAAAGAGGTCACATACCCTCATGCCAAACTGCACAGCCACCCCAAAGAGTGGAATCAGACATGGTTCTACTGCAAAGATACCTCCCCTGCTGGTGAGAATCCCTTGCCCGGCTTTCGTCCGGAGCGGCTCAGCAATACACACCCTTTTCCGCAAAGATTGACTGCCCAGGAGAGAAGCAAATATGCTCCTCAACTGTCGAAGCTTAGAGCCTTTATGGCCAACAGTTTAATAGGGGTTGATCTCGCTCGCTGTTGGATATCATGGAGCATACTGCCCCTTAGTCAGCGCTCTGGTTTGATGTGTGAATATACCGGCAGTGTTGATGACCCACTGCGACATTCCAGAATCCAGCTCACCGATGAAGAAATCACAGAAGCTGTGAATAAGATGCTGAATGAACCGGAACATATCTGTGCTAAAAACGGCCTGCTTCCCTTCTGTGCCACCAACAAACCGCCAGCTGTAAGACCTTGATTTTTCCTTTTGCTGAATCTATTGTTGATATATCTGGCCATCATTTAATATCAGTGTCTGTGTAATCAGGGCAATGATCCGTTTTGGAGCAAGAAATTACCGCAGGAGAAACCGGAAAAACCACACAAACCGGAACGAGCAACCCGGCAAAAGACTAAAGTTGTAAAGAAGACTGCCCACAGGAAAAGAACTACTGCATCTTCTAATCCGGCCCTTGATGATGATGTGGATAATCCGGACCTTGAGGTAGATCTTGACTCACTTGGCTTATTTTTCATGCGTCTTATTGATGATGATATTTGTCAGGATGATGCCGAAGCCAGCCACGCTGATGCTGCAGAGGTAATTATTCTCTCTTCCGATTCAGAACCTTTGCCTTCGCTAAAAATCCATCAGGCAAACCGGGAAGTTAAATTTTCTCATCCTCTTGCTTATTTGGATTCCAAATTTCTTATGAAGACCCAACAGCACGAGGCTCGTCACACGACCCGGCACAGCGGCCAGGTAGTTACCTCTGCCGGTTTACCGAACAGTCCGGTTCGGAAATGACGTTCAGAGGTCTCTAATTTGCTTGTCAGTGGTTGTCCTAAAGCGGGCTGCTTTCGCCAACCTCTTAATCCATCTGACTCCAATTACTAGGTTACTTCCCACTCATCCTCTGGCGAGTCGTCGGCTACTCAGCTGCCACCGCTCAAAACGGTACTTGGGTAAGCTATACTTATTATGATACTTACAGTACATTGCCTTAGAACATATGCTATATTTGATTTTGTTATTCTTTCCAGGGCCAAACCTAGACCAAGCAAGAAGGCCCGCCTGAACAAAGCAGCCGAAGAAGATGCCGATCTTGAAGCGGCTATTCCTGAGGATATACCCAACGATCCACCGCAGCAAGACGACGATCTTATTGCTGAAGAGAGACCTACTGATGCCTCAGGTCCTGTCAATCAGCCCACAGGCTCCATCCGGATTGAGAGATCCACCGGTCCAGCAAAACCTACTGACAAGCCAACAGCCCCAGTGCAAACCAGCGATACTCAGGAGGATGAGGTTGTCATTACTGGCACTGGCCATACCGAGCCAAGCAATCCTGTTGCTTTGTCCAAACACTCTGCCAAGGAAGAATTTGCTGCCTTTGGTAAAGGCAAGTGGAATGCTGATCTGGCAACTTACGCTGCTCTGAACGCCCAAGATATCCATTCCAGCTACCTGAACCGGCTATATGCCAGCCGTGACTATGAAGCCAGTCTGATTAATATGATGAAGGATAAATACGAGGTAACTTCCATATGCTCTTTCTTGCTTGTACACTTCAATATTTACTAACTCTCCTTAGCCCAAGGGCCGGTTTGTAATCTTCTTTCAAACCGGGACTTACTAACATAAATCTTAATACTTTGAACTTTTGTCGATGTAGCCCCCAAGGGCTGGTTCAACTTAGCGTAGTTAAACCGGTACTTTAAGTAATTGAGATTGCCGTATCAGAATATACATACGAGCAAATAGCCATTAGCCCCCAAGTGCCAAGTTGAATACTTGTATTGATCTTGGGACTTTGCAAGCAATTGAAAGATGAAGATCGAATATGCATTAGCCCCCAAGTGCTAAGTGCATAACTTGTTATGTGATTGGTACTTGAATCCTTATACCGATTTGTTGAAGCATATATCTGTACGCATGCAGGCGGAGCTGAAGACGAAAGAAAACCAAGTCACCGATCTCCAAGAAAACTTGAAAACCCAACAGGCTGAAACCTCCAACGCAAAAGAGGAATTGGCCAGCGCTTTAAGCGCCATGGAACAGCTTAAGGAGAGCTTCAAGAAGAAGCGGGCGGATTGGGCCACTGAAAAGTCCGCTTTGATCAAACGAGCCAGTAGTGGATGAACTGACCAGCATAAAGCGGCATGTGCATGCCATGACTACTGCTATCTTTGGTAAGCCAGTTTGCCTTCTGAATTGGCTCTGCCTTCTTACAGAGTCACCGGTTTATTAACCCTTTATGGTATTTCAGGTACACGCATTGGTCACTTGGGGTCAGATGTCCGGAAGAAACTGAAAGCCGCCTATACATTGGTTGAACAATTGTATACTGGTGCCCAGTGGATCATCTGTACCGCATCTCATAACAAACCGGCGCCCACTTTGATTCAAGATAGTCTGATGAAACTGTCGGTGCTTCCTGCCCGGGTTAAAGAGCTGAAGAAATTTGCTGCTCGAACCGGTGCAATCAATGCCTTAATCCGGGCAAAAGCCTGGGTGCCGGATTTTGATCCTATTGAAGCGGCTCAGGGCTATCCCAGCTTGAAGGAAGACGGGTCAGAATTTGGTGAAGCGGATCTACGAGCAATAAACCGGGAGGTACGTCCGCTAGCCTGTCAATTGGCTGAAGAAGTAGACTTGTCTCATTATCAAGCCCAATATGACAGTCAGAACAAGCGAATAGCTGCACCAATCCATGAATCGGAAAATCTGATCCCTCCAATCCGTAAGCATACTTACGCTCCCGATATTGACCCGTCATTGTTGATCCATGATGAAGCTGTTTTTCAAGCATTAATGGGAATCGACTGGACAACTGTGGATTTCCAGCCACTGGGTAGAGAAACGGAGGCTGAAGCGGCGTAGGATGACCCACAACCATCAGGCCGGGCTAGTGACCAAGCTTGAACCGGAAGCCGGTTTTAAAACTGCCTCTCCTTTGCGAAAAACAATTATATTATTATGGGCACCATGTTGCCTTGTAATAGGCTAGCTGATACCTTTGATGTTGATATGCCTTCGTGCATAATTTGTTCTTCCTGTGGTAATGAACTTTCCAAAGCACTTTCTGAAATGAGAAATTCGTCAAGTGCCACCGCGGTTGTACCGTCAGGCGGAATATGATGTCTGCATATATGAAATCAAAACATCCAAAACAAAATTTTAAGTATATGATCAAATTTTTGAGATACATAATACCTGCCATCGTTGAGTGTGAAGTGGGCTTGGCCAATCTTGAAGCGGAGCTTTGCAAACCCACACTATTGAGGAGATAACAGCTCCTGTATATATATGACTCTGGTTTACCATGTAACCCGTGTCGGGTTATAATAAACATCGTGTTACTCCATAAGAGGATGTTAACAACAAGGATCAAACCGGGAAAATAGTCTCTGGATTGACGTGAACTGTGTTCCGTCAATGGATTGGTTGAAAACTTTGTCGGTTTAAAAAACGCAATAAAAAGCAAAAAAAAACCCTTCAAAGAAAAGTGTAAATCAAGTGCAATGACAAAACGTTGCAAAAAAAGGTTTATTTGAGATGATCAGATGGTGTTACCATGGCCGAACACGACAAGCTCCTGTTAGGTGTAACTATGGTTCTAGTCAGCCAGGTCCCCAAATGAAACCGTGGCATTTACGCCGATCAAGTGGCATGGTCATGGTTCGGGTTCGACCAAGCCCCCAAGTGATTCTGTGGCCTTAAGCCGATCAAGAGGCATGACTGGTTCAGACATGACCAAGTCCCCAAGTGATCTGGTGGCTCTCGCCTATCAAGAGGCATGGTATTGGTTCGGACACGACCAAACCCCCAAGTGATATAACATGATGCTTTTAAAAAGCGAACTCAAGGGGTAAACCGAATGCCGCTGATGAGGACATCAATACCATTGTTACACCCACAGCCCCTACTGTTACATATACTGGACCAATTACTAGAGCTCGCGCACGCCAATTAAATTACCAGGTACTTTCGTTTCTTGGTAATGATTCTAATGTTCATGAGATTATGATGCTGCCTAAATTGGATACATTTGTTTTGCTTACAAATGAAGGTCCTAGCTTGGAGAAGGATGAACATTGGAGCAAGAACACGAATGGAGTTGATGGCATGCGCAAGGGGATCAAGAGCGGAGTTACAAGTTATGATTTCAGGACTTTGAAGCCGCCATAAGGAGTGCATGAAGCCTTGGACGAAATATACAAGATGCCACTTCATAATATTCGTCCATAGGCTATTCTAGGTGCTGCGTCACCTTATTAATGGGCCAGGCCCATGTAATTTCGAAATACTTAAGTATAGGCTATTTTTAGAGTCCGTATGTGTGGGGAAACAAGAGTTAGGGTTGGTTTCGGACCCCACCCTCAAGGGCCACGAAATTCCCCTCTCTTCCTCCATATATACAGCCCTTAGGGCGTCGTTTAGACTTGGGTTTTGTTTAGATTAAAAGTTCGCCATAGCTGCAACTTCGCGTACTTCGTTTGTGTCCAACGACCAGACCAAGACGTCACAGAACCCCACCTTGATCAATAAAGCTTTCATCTTATATTCGCAATATCCAGATTGCAATCTCAGTTTCTTGCTTGTTCTTCGTTTGCTCGCAGGAAACAGGCCCTCGTGGTCAGGTTGATCGTGCTCCGGCGTGGTCAATAACCCCTCGGAAGTTGGTTTAGCGATTGCTAAGGCGCGACGTCTCGCACGTTCGTAGTCGGATCGTCAAGGTCGACTCCCACAGAAAACGATAGCCACCATCTCATCGAAACATCGGGACACCTTTGCCTCTATCAAGTGGTATCAGATTTCCAGGTTGCTCGGTGAGATTTTACAGTTTTTCGTAGATTAGATTGAGTCTGTTCTTCATACCTACAGTCCACGAAAAAGCCACAAAAAAAATTAGGGTTAGTTCATCATATCCGAACCAATCTGAGCCTTTGCATAATCTTTTTAGGGTTTTTGCTTTGTTGAATTTGCGGTTGCATCGTCGTGTCAAGTTGCTGGTCTTAGAGTCTAGTCTTTTAGAGTTTCGAGTTCTGGTCATAAGTTGTCACGCCGCCGCCGCACCATCATCATCGCCCATCTACCACTTTTGCTTATCCGCCACCGCTTTGAATCCATATCCATATACCACCACCAATCCGTATCCATATACCACCACCAATCTGTATTCATATAGCACCACCGCTACCATATACCACCACCGCTGCCATATACCACAACCATATATCCACCACCAATCCGAGTTCTTCTCATATTCGGTTTGTTCTTGAGATCAATCTCAATTCCGATTCGTGTTTCCTTGCCTGCGTAGTCTCGAAAAAAAAAAAAAGAGTTCTGGAGACCCCGGGCAGTTTTTAGGGCCAAAATTTTCTCGGGCAATTTTTTTTTTCCTATCCTATTTTTAGGCTTTTCTGAGTCTTTTGAGCCACGGTGCCATCATAGTGATTTTTTGTCGCACTTTTTCGTCGTCGCTGCCCTGATTTCCGAAAAAAAAAGTGGAAAAATTTTCGTGCCCATACTATCAGTTTGACGAGGGAAGAGTTTTGAGACACTCGCCGTATAGTAATTTTTCGCAAAAAAAAAAGAGGAGCGCAAAAAAAGAGGAGCGCAAAAAAAAAAAGAGGAGCGCAAAAAAAAAAAGGAGCGCAAAAAAAAAAGCGAAAAAAAAAAGTTCCAGAGTGTGCTTTTCCCTTATTTACGTGCAGCGCCGTGATTTTGTTAGTGTTCTAGGCTCGCGTCTCTAGCACGGTCTAGCCTAGGACCAGCACAGTACCGTCGTTGAGCGTTTATTCAACTTTGCATCTCTGAATTGATTATTGCTGACCCTTTTTGCACCAATACTATAAGAGCTTCCCAGCTCCACAATACCTCTACGTCGTGCGTTTGACTCTCCTGGCAATCGCTCTATTCCAAAGCTTTTTGAAGAGTTTTGACTACAACGGTTGCCGATCACCGCCTGCTGCGGGGTAAGAACTGGTAAGATTTGAGATTTTGCCTTGACGGATTTGTGACACCCGCCACCACCAACCTCTTGTTAGTATTCTGTAGGATCATATTCTTGTGTGTTTTCTATTGTTGCTAACCATGGCAGGATCACAAGCCGACGAGACTGACTGGGAGAAACATGAACGAATCAGGAGTTTGCATGATAAATTTCAGCAAATGATGAATGGACAGGTGCAGGATGTGCTAAACAGATTTGAAGAGGCCATGGAGAAGATAGATGACATGGAGAAGACGTTCGAAACAAAGCTCGATGACAGGTTTAATGAATTGCTCGCGCCGTCTTCCACCACCACCACCGGCTGCACCTAACGCACCTCTACAACAACAACAACGACGACTACCTACACATCGTGAAACAGCCCTCCGCCGAGCGAGCCGTCTCCCTCTTGCACCTGGCCAAACTGTTGGTGCTGCTGTTGCTACTTCTGTGGCTCCTGCTGCTGATGCGGAGGAGGATGATTTTGCTGGCGATTACGAGGATGAGGTTGATCAAAATCAGAACTACGTGCCACCACCAGCACAGCAACCATCAGGTCGTCCACATGCAAATAATGGCAATGGTAGGGCTCACCCTCAGGTACGAGATCATGACCATCTCCCTAAACTAAAATTGAATATTCCACCATTTGAGGGTAGATATGTTCCTGATATATATCTTACTTGGGAGTTAGAAACTGAACAACGATTTACATGTTTACAATATCCCGAGGAGAGACGTGTTCCTGCTGCTGTTTGTGCATTCACTAGTTTTGCATGTGTTTGGTGGTCTGAGCATTGTAGATTATATCCCATTCCTGCTACTTGGGCTGCTTTGAAAACTGCTATGCGTACTCGTTGGGTTCCACCATATTATCAACGTGAATTACTTCAAAAATTGCAGCGCTTAAGACAGGGAAAAAATTCTGTAGAAGAATATTATCAGGAATTACAAACTGGCATGATTAGATGTGGTATTGTTGAGGAGAATGAAGCTATGCTTGCACGTTTTATGGGTGGATTAAATAGAGAGATTCAGACGATTCTAGAGTATAAGGAGTATACTAATATCACTCGTTTATTCCATCTTGCTTGTAAAGCTGAACGTGAAGTGCAGGATCGACAGGCATTGGCGCGGACTAACTTTTCTGCAGGTCGACCTTCTTCATGGACACCACGTGCATCATCTACTTCCACACGTTCTGCTTCACCGGCGCCTCCGTCGGCTGCCACCTCCAACCGTGATACAATAAAGCAGGCACAATCACCACTATCTGCCAAGAGCACACCTTCTGGGCCTGCAAAGAGCTCTTCTTCATCCATGGCATCAACAGGGCAGACACATGATATTATTTGTCGACGTTGCAAGGGTGGAGGTCATTATGCGAGAGAATGCCCATCTAAGCGTGTGATGATTGTTACTGAGGATGGTGGGTATGAGTCCGCTAGTGACTATGATGAGGAGACTTTGGCTCTTATTACACGTGACGAACACGGTGGAGACGATTCTGATCATGAGACGCAATACATGGCTCCTGAAGATGCTGACAGGTATGAATGTTTAGTTGCTCAACGTGTTTTGAGTGTGCAGGTTACACAAGCTGAGCAAAATCAGAGGCATAATTTGTTCCATACAAAGGGAGTTGTGAAGGAACGTTCTGTTCGCGTGATCATAGATGGAGGGAGTTGCAACAACTTGGCTAGCATCGAGATGGTGGAGAAGCTATCTCTCACCACAAGACCACATCCACATCCTTACTACATCCAATGGTTCAACAACAGCGGCAAGGTTAAGGTAACACGTACTGTTCGTGTGCATTTTAGTATCTCTACATATGCTGATTATGTTGATTGTGATGTGGTACCTATGCAAGCATGTTCCTTATTACTTGGTAGACCATGGCAATTTGATAAAAATTCTGTACACCATGGTAGAAACAATCAGTATACTCTTGTTCATAAGGATAAAAATATTACTTTGCTTCCTATGACTCCTGATTCCATTTTGAAAGATGATATTAATAGAGCTAATAAAGCAAAACAGGAGAAAACTAAGAGTGAAAATCAGATTGTGGCAAAAGAATTTGAGCAACAAATGCAGCCTAATAATAATAAACAATCTAGTGTTGCTTCTGAAATTAAATTGAAAAGTGCATGTTTACTTGCCACCAAATCTGATATTGATGATCTAGATTTTAGCAAATCTGTTTGCTATGCTTTTGTGTGCAAAGAGGCATTATTTTCATTCGAGGACGTGCCTTCCTCTTTGCCTCCTGCTGTCACTAACATTTTGCAGGAGTTCGCCGACGTCTTTCCACAAGACGTGCCACCGGGATTACCACCTATTCGCGGGATTGAGCATCAAATTGACTTAATTCCCGGTGCATCATTACCCAACCGTGCACCATACCGTACCAATCCAGAGGAGACGAAGGAGATTATGCGTCAAGTACAAGAACTGCTCGACAAAGGTTATATACGCGAATCCCTTAGTCCTTGTGCTGTTCCTATCATTTTAGTGCCGAAAAAGGATGGTACGTCGCGTATGTGCGTTGATTGTAGAGGCATTAATAATATTACTATTCGTTATCGTCATCCTATTCCTAGGCTAGATGATATGCTTGATGAATTGAGTGGCTCTACAATATTCTCCAAAGTTGATTTGCGTAGTGGTTACCATCAAATTCGTATGAAATTGGGAGATGAATGGAAAACAGCATTTAAAACTAAGTTTGGATTATATGAGTGGTTAGTCATGCCTTTTGGGTTAACTAATGCACCTAGTACTTTCATGAGGTTAATGAACGAAGTTTTACGTGCCTTCATTGGACGATTTGTGGTAGTTTACTTTGATGACATATTGATTTATAGCAAATCTTTGGAGGACCATTTGGAACATTTACGTGCTGTTTTTATTGCTCTACGTGATGCACGTTTGTTTGGTAACCTTGGAAAGTGCACCTTTTGCACCGACCGAGTATCTTTTCTTGGCTATGTTGTTACTCCACAGGGAATTGAAGTTGATAAAGCCAAGATTGAAGCTATTGAGAGTTGGCCGCAGCCCAAAACGGTCACACAAGTGAGGAGTTTCCTTGGCCTCGCTGGTTTCTATAGGCGTTTTGTGAGAGATTTCAGCACCATTGCTGCACCTCTCAACGAGCTTACAAAGAAGGATGTACCTTTTGTTTGGGGTACCGCACAGGAAGAAGCCTTCACGGTATTGAAAGATAAGTTAACACATGCTCCTTTACTCCAACTTCCTAATTTCAATAAGACTTTTGAGCTTGAATGTGATGCTAGTGGAATTGGATTAGGAGGTGTGTTATTACAAGATGGAAAACCTGTTGCATACTTTTCTGAAAAATTGAGTGGGCCTAGTCTGAACTATTCTACTTATGATAAAGAATTATATGCTCTTGTTCGGACCTTAGAAACATGGCAACATTATTTATGGCCCAAGGAATTTGTTATACATTCTGATCATGAATCTTTGAAACACATTAAAAGTCAAGCAAAACTGAACCGTAGACATGCTAAATGGGTTGAATTCATTGAGACTTTCCCTTATGTCATTAAACACAAGAAGGGTAAAGAAAATGTTATTGCTGATGCCTTGTCTCGTCGTTATACTATGCTTTCACAACTTGACTTTAAAATATTTGGTTTGGAGACCATCAAGGATCAATATGTTAATGATGCTGAATTTAAAGATGTATTGCAGAATTGTAAGGAAGGGAGAACTTGGAACAAGTTCGTTCTTAACGATGGATTTGTGTTTCGTGCTAACAAGCTATGCATTCCAGCTAGCTCCGTTCGTCTTTTGTTATTGCAGGAGGCGCATGGAGGAGGATTAATGGGACATTTTGGCGTCAAGAAGACGGAGGATATACTTGCTACACATTTCTTTTGGCCAAAGATGAGACGGGATGTTGAGCGTTTTGTTGCTCGCTGCACTACCTGTCAAAGAGCTAAGTCACGACTCAATCCTCATGGTTTATATATGCCTTTGCCTGTACCTAGTGTTCCTTGGGAGGATATATCTATGGACTTTGTTTTAGGTTTACCTCGAACAAAGAAGGGGAGGGATAGCATATTTGTTGTCGTGGATAGGTTCTCGAAAATGGCACACTTTATACCATGTCATAAAAGCGATGATGCTGTTAATGTTGCTGATTTGTTCTTTCGTGAAATTATTCGCTTACATGGTGTGCCAAATACTATTGTTTCAGATCGTGATACTAAATTTCTTAGCCACTTTTGGAGATGTTTATGGGCTAAGTTGGGGACTAAGCTGCTTTTTAGTACTACTTGTCACCCCCAAACTGATGGACAAACTGAAGTAGTCAATAGAACATTGTCTACTATGCTTAGGGCTGTTTTGAAGAATAACAAGAAAATGTGGGAAGAATGCTTGCCTCATATTGAATTTGCTTATAATCGTTCATTGCATTCTACTACTAAGATGTGCCCTTTTGAAATTGTGTATGGTTTCCTACCTCGTGCACCTATTGATTTGTTGCCTCTTCCATCTTCGGAGAAGGTTAATTTTGATGCTAAAGAACGTTCTGAATTGATTTTAAAAATGCATGAGTTAACTAAGGAAAACATTGAGCGTATGAATGCTAAATATAAACTTGCTGGAGATAAGGGTAGAAAACATGTTGTGTTTGCACCTGGAGATCTTGTTTGGTTACATTTGCGTAAAGATAGATTTCCTAATCTGCGCAAATCAAAGCTAATGCCACGTGCTGATGGTCCTTTTAAGGTTTTAGAGAAAATAAATGATAATGCATATAAACTTGAGCTACCTGCAGATTTTGGGGTTAGTCCCACTTTTAACATTGCAGATTTGAAGCCTTATTTGGGTGAGGAAGATGAGCTTCCGTCGAGGACGACTTCATTTCAAGAAGGGGAGGATGATGAGGACATCAATACCATTGTTACACCCACAGCCCCTACTGTTACATATACTGGACCAATTACTAGAGCTCGCGCACGCCAATTAAATTACCAGGTACTTTCGTTTCTTGGTAATGATTCTAATGTTCATGAGATTATGATGCTGCCTAAATTGGATACATTTGTTTTGCTTACAAATGAAGGTCCTAGCTTGGAGAAGGATGAACATTGGAGCAAGAACACGAATGGAGTTGATGGCATGCGCAAGGGGATCAAGAGCGGAGTTACAAGTGATGATTTCAGGACTTTGAAGCCGCCATAAGGAGTGCATGAAGCCTTGGACGAAATATACAAGATGCCACTTCATAATATTCGTCCATAGGCTATTCTAGGTGCTGCGTCACCTTATTAATGGGGCCAGGCCCATGTAATTTCGAAATACTTAAGTATAGGCTATTTTTAGAGTCCGTATGTGTGGGGAAACAAGAGTTAGGGTTGGTTTCGGACCCCACCCTCAAGGGCCACGAAATTCCCCTCTCTTCCTCCATATATACAGCCCTTAGGGCGTCGTTTAGACTTGGGTTTTGTTTAGATTAAAAGTTCGCCATAGCTGCAACTTCGCGTACTTCGTTTGTGTCCAACGACCAGACCAAGACGTCACAGAACCCCACCTTGATCAATAAAGCTTTCATCTTATATTCGCAATATCCAGATTGCAATCTCAGCTTCTTGCTTGTTCTTCGTTTGCTCGCAGGAAAACAGGCCCTCGTGGTCAGGTTGATCGTGCTCCGGCGTGGTCAATAACCCCTCGGAAGTTGGTTTAGCGATTGCTAAGGCGCGACGTCTCGCACGTTCGTAGTCGGATCGTCAAGGTCGACTCCCACAGAAAACGATAGCCACCATCTCATCGAAACATCGGGACACCTTTGCCTCTATCAGCCGCTTTAGAGCAACTCCGTGTAACCTCACATGATGTAAAAGAACAGATACCCCGCTTTAGCTGAGGTTCCGGTTTATTATATTTAATCATAATATATACATTGTCGTAATATGTACATAAGTATAGCCAATGGCTCAGGTATAGTAAGGACGAAGATGAGCTATGTTCCATGGCCTGTTAGTCTCCTCCTCTGATGTACGTGAGTCTTTATGCTCTCGAATATCGATCAGATAGTACGACCTGTTGTGCAGATTCTTGCTGACCACGAAAGGCCCCTCCCAAGGTGGGGATAACTTATGCATATCAGTCTGATCTTGGATGAGCCGAAGCACCAAATCTCCTTCCTAAAAGGTTCTGGTTCTGACTCGGCGACTGTGATAACGACGAAGATCCTGCTGGTAAATCGCCGATCGGGCGGCTGCGATGTCACGCTCTTCATCCAACCGGTCCAAAGCATCTTGCCGTGTTGTCTCGTTGTCCGCTTCAATATAAGCCGTTACATGAGGTGAATCATGACGGATATCACTGGGGAGAACCGCCTCCGCTCCATAAACCATGAAGAACGGTGTGTATCCTATTGATCTGTTGGGCGTTGTATTGATGCTCCATAACACAGATGGTAATTCTTCTACCCAACAACCCGGCGTTCTCTGCAAAGGAACCATGAGCCGGGGCTTGATGCCTCTCAAGATCTCTTGATTAGCTCTTTCTGCTTGACCATTGGACTGTGGATGTGCCACTAATGAAACATCGAGGCGGATGTGCTCCCGTTCGCAGAACTCCTTCATAGCACCTTTGGACAAATTGGTACCATTATCTGTGATGATACCGTGTGGAAAGCCAAACCGGAAAATCACCTTTTTAATGAACTGAACCGCCGTGGCCGCATCACACTTGCTAACAGGTTCTGCCTCCACCCACTTTGTAAACTTGTCAACCGCCACCAGGAGGTGGGTCTTCTTATCTTTGGACCTTTTGAAAGGCCCAACCATATCCAGCCCCCAAGTCGCAAACGGCCAAGTAATTGGAATCATTCTCAATTCTTGAGCCGGTACATGAGCACGTCTTGAAAACCTTTGGCAACCATCACATCGTCTGACCAGATCCTCTGCATCAGCATGAGAAGTTAACCAATAGAAGCCATGGCGAAACGCTTTAGCCACCAGAGACTTTGAACCGTCATGGTGACCACAATCTCCTTCGTGGATCTCACGCAAAATTTCACGACCTTCTTCAGGAGACACGTAGTGTTGAAAAGCTCCTGATACACTGCAATGATGCAACTCGCCGTTGATGATAGCCATGGACTTGGATCGCCGGATTATATGCCGGGCCAGAATCTCATCCTCTGGCAACTCGCCCCGGTTCTTGTACGCCAGGTAAGGAAGCGTCCAATCTGGAATAACATGAAGAGCCGCCACCAATTGAGCCTCCGAATCAGGAATAGCCAAATCCTTGTCACCAAGGATCTTGACCGACGGGTTGTGCAGCACATCCAGAAAAACATTGGGCGGGACCGGTTTGCGCTGAGAGCCCAGCCGGCTTAAAGCGTCCGCCGCTTCATTTTTCCGCCGGTCCACGTGGTCCACCTGATAGCCTTTGAAATAACCTGCAACAGTATCCACCTCCCGACGATACGCTGCCATGAGTGGGTCCTTGGAGTCCCAAGTGCTAGACACTTGCTGAGCCACAAGGTCCGAGTCACCGAAGCACTTAACTCGACTTAGATTCATCTCCTTAGCCATCCGGAGACCATGGAGCAAGGCTTCATACTCAGCTGCATTGTTAGTACAAGGGAACATTAAGCGGAGAACATAACAAAACTTATCACCTCGTGGGGAAGTTAATACGACTCCAGCTCCCGAGCCTTCCAACTGCCTGGATCCGTCAAAATGGATGGTCCAATACGTGTGATCCGGCTTTTCTTCAGGTGCTTGCATTTCCGTCCAATCATTGATGAAATCAACAAGTGCTTGAGACTTAATTGATGTCCGAAGCACATACTTCAAACTGTACGGTGCCCTTGGAAATATCTCCCAAAGGAGCAGAACTTTGCAATCCGGCCAGTTGCTTCCCGGTTCTGGATGATATCTCCCAAAGGAGCAGAACTGACCACCGTAATTGGGTGCCCTTGGAAATATTGTTTAAGCTTTCGGCTTGCCATAAAAACTCCATACACCAGCTTCTGCCAATGCGGATACCTTTGCTTGGACTCAATGAGCACCTCGCTGATATAATAGACCGGACGTTGAACCGGATGCTCCTTACCTGCCTCCTTTCGCTCCACCACAATAGCCACGCTGACCGCCCGATCATTAGCAGCAACATATAGCAGTAACGGCTCCTTGTCAATGGGAGCGGCGAGCACAGGCGGATTGGCCAATTGCCGCTTTAAGTCCTCAAATGCTTCATCAGCAGCAGAACTCCAGACAAACTGATCTATCTTTTTCAACATCTGATGCAAAGGGATTTCCTTCTCACCAAGGCGACTGATAAACCGGCTTAGCGCGGCAATCCGGCCTGCCAGGCGTTGAACATCGTTGATACACTTCGGTTTAGCCAGGGAGGTGATAGCCGTGATCTTCTCCGGATTAGCCTCAATTCCCCTGTTGGACACCAAAAAACCCAATAGCTTGCCCGCCGGTACACCAAAGACACACTTGTCCAGATTAAGCATCATCTTGTATGTTCTCAGGTTATCAAAGGTTTCCTTCAAATCATCAATCAGAGTCTCCTTCTCCCTGGACTTAACCACGATATCATCCACATAAGCATGTACATTACGGCCAATCTGCTTGTGAAGACAATTTTGTACACACCGTTGGTAAGTTGCCTGGGCACTCTTGAGCCTGAAGGGCATAGACACATAGCAGAAGGCTCCAAAGGGAGTTATAAATGATGTCTTCTCCTGGTCCTTAACTGCCATTTTGATCTGATGATAGCCAGAATACGCATCCAAAAAACTTAAACGCTCACAACCCGCCGTAGCATCAATAATTTGATCAATACGGGGGAGGGCAAAAGGATCTGCTGGAAAAGCCTTATTAAGATCTGTGTAATCCACACACATGCGCCAGGTGCCGTTTTTCTTGAGGACCAGCACCAGATTGGCAAGCCACTCAGGGTGAAAAACTTCAACAATAAAGCCAGCTGCTAAGAGCCTGGCTACCTCTTCTCCAATCGCCTTGCGTCTTTCTTCGTTAAACCGGTGGAGGAACTGTTTCACCGGTTTATATTTAGGATCCACATTAAGTGTGTGCTCAGCGAGTTGCCTTGGTACACCTGGCATGTCAGAGGGCTTCCATACAAAAATGTCCCGATTCTCACGGATGAACTCGATGAGCGTGCTTTCCTATTTCGGATCCAAGTTGGCACTGATGCTGAACTGCTTGGATGAATCGCCAGGTACGAAGTCAACAAGCTTAGTTTCTGCTGCCGATTTGAACTTCAGGGCCGGATCATGCTCCGTAGTTGGCTTCTTCAACAGAGTCATGTCCGCCGGATCAACATTGTCTTTATAGTACTTCAACTCCTCGGTGGCACAAACCGACTCTGCATAAGCCGCATCTCCTTCCTCGCATTCCAAAGCGATTTTGCGGCTTCCGTGAACCGTTATTGTCCCCCTGTGACCCGGCATTTTGAGCTGCAAATACACATAACAGGGCCGTGCCATAAACTTGGCGTAAGCCGGTCGCCCAAACAGGGCGTGATATGGACTCTGGATTTTCACCACTTCAAACGTCAATGTCTCTGATCTGGAATCATGGTCATCCCCAAAGGCCACTTCCAGAGCAATCTTACCAACGGGATACGCTGATCTGCCTAGCACTACGTCGTGGAACACTGTATTAGACGGTTTGAGATTTTTATCTGTTAGTCCCATACGACGGAAGGTCTCATAATACAGGATGTTAATGCTGCTCCCTCCATCCATGAGCACCTTGGTGAACTTATAACCTTCCACCTAAGGCGCCACCACTAGAGCCAACTGACCCGAATTATCGACCTGGGGAGGGTGATCCTCTCTGCTCCATATGATTGGTTGTTCCAACCAACGTAGATAACGGGGTATGGCCGGTTCAACAGAGTTGACCGCCCGCCTCTGAACCTTCCGGTCTCGCTTGTCCAAGCTAGTGGTGAAGACATGGTACTGCCCACTACTCAACTGCTTTGGGTTGCTCTGGTAACCTGACTGTTGCTGCTGTTGGTTGTAACCACCCTGGTTGTTCTGACTATTTTGACCATTATATCCGCCCGGATTACCATTGAATCCTAAACCGGAACTTCCTCCACCGTAACCCGGCCCGGATCCTGAGCCACCGCCAGATTCGTGATCATACCGGAAATTATTAGAACTCTTGAACTCCTGCATAATAAAGCAATCCTTCCAAAGGTGGTTTGCTGGCGCCTCCTTCGTCCCATGTCTTGGACAGGGCTGGCTTAGCAGATAGTTTAGGCGGTTTGGGTTAGGGTTGGGTGCTCCATTACGATTTTTCGGTCTACCCTTGCGTCACTGGCCATTGTCCTGTGCGTTGGTATTAGCCACAAAGTCCATGTTACCATCCGCTTTACGCTTGCCTCCACCACCATTGCCTGCCCAGTGATGCTGCTGACCCTTGGAGTTGTTGTTCCTCTTTCCCTTCCCTATCTTGTCATCATCAGATTCGGGATCCTTGGTACTATCAGAATCAGCATATTTCACCAAAGCGGCCATGAGGGTCCCCATGTCAGTGCAATGACGCTTCATCCGTCCCAACATCAGCTTCAGGGGCCCAAACCGGCAGTTGCCTTCTAGGGTTAATACTGCGGTGTCAGCGTTGATGC
Source organism: Triticum urartu (assembly GCF_003073215.2). Classification (NCBI taxonomy): domain Eukaryota; kingdom Viridiplantae; phylum Streptophyta; class Magnoliopsida; order Poales; family Poaceae; genus Triticum; species Triticum urartu. The sequence goes on from NC_053027.1 coordinate 269,821,390, forward strand.
GGTCTGATGAGTGCAACACTTGTGAAACCCGGCGCACCCAATGAGTTGTTGACTCTCCTTCCTCCTGGATGCATGCAGCTAAGTCCACTATCGACATAGGTTGTTTACATGTATCCTTGAAATTGCTGATAAACCGGGCTCGTAATTGGGCCCATGAACTAATAGAATTAGCCGGCAAGCTTTTTAACCAAGTATGGGCCGTTCCTTCAAGCATCATGGTGAAGTATTTCGCACACGCCGCGTCATCCACATCAAGCATCTCCATGGCCATCTCATAGCTCTCCACCCATGTCTCCGGAGGCTGATCCGCCGTGTAATTTGGTACCTTGCGCGGGCCCTTGAAATCCTTGGGCAGGCGCACATTGCGTAAAGCGGGGATAAGGCAAGGCACCCCCAAAGAACTAGAAGTAACACCAGGTTCGATCGAGATGGTTGGACGAACCGGCGTGAGCTACCGAGCCTGATGCTGTGTGGCTAACTCGACCTCCCTGCGCACGTGGGCCCGGTCCATCACTCCCTGAGCGTTATCAGCACCACCCGCCGGGTTGTTGTCACGGGGTGCCCCACGTCGTTCATTACTCGACACTGCTGGTTCATCCATATGTCTGCTATAGCTCCGGCTTGGACGGGGGTCGAGTGGATCCGGTCGCGGCTGTACGAGTACGCTTCCTGTTGGGCCAAAGCTGTCCTTAGAAGTTCCTTGACCCGTCGTGTCTCTACTGCCTGCGGCGAGTCACGTTCAATTGGAATGGCCTCCAGCCGTGCAGCAGCGGCAACAAGATTGTCCATTGGGTTGGAGTAGTGACCCACAGGTGTTAAAGCAGCCTGAGGTATAACGGTGTTTTGACGAGGCGGGTCCATCTGACGAGGCTGAACCGGTGCACCGGTCCCAGGGGCTTCTGCCCGGTTTCCCTCCAGCAGATTGCCGGCTCTTGGTCCTGGAGTGTTGAAAAGGTCTCTGGCCTCGAACACCGGAGGTAAGCGGGATCGGTGCTTCCTCCTCATGACTTCATGCGACGCGCTCTGCTCCAACATAAGCCTGTAGGCCTGTGCATCTAAAGCGGCCCGCTCTGCGGCCATCCTGGTGTCCTCAGCCGCCAGATCCGCCTTGGCCTGGGTGATCTGTTCCTTTACCTTTGCAATCTCCGCATTGTAAATGTCCTGATCCGGCGGATTAACTTCCGCCATAAGCACAGCCAACGCATCAAATAGTTCTAATAGAACCTGAGCCGGCGGGCGCACAGGGCCTCCTGCCCCGGCAGCCGTCGCCGCTGCTGAACCAGAGATCGTTGCCGCAGCTGTCGAAGAATGAAGCGCTGCTTGTGTTCCGGCCATGAATATTCCAACCCGGTTGGGCAGATCAGAGGGGTCCGGAAAACTGTCGCCATCGGAACAGCTCCCAATCCGGCCATCTTGTAGCTGATAAAGAGATTCGGTTTCTCCGGTTGAAGATTCATCACCGGAACAAACGACGGTCGCACCGCGAAATTCCGATCCGTACTCATAACTTCCTCCATGGATCACTCCCACGAAGGCACGCTTCATGGCCGATTTAACCCGGGCGGATCGCGCACGCTGAGCCGTCTCGACGAGGTCGGTGCAGATGTCCGGCTCAGGGCCCGGTTCACCGATCTTGCCAATGAAAACGTGAATGCTACCAAAGGGGACCCGGTACCCGTACTCAATTGAGCCGGCCTCGGGGTTCCAGCCTGCGTCGTCGATGTAGAGCTTGCCGCGACGACTCTTAGTCATCCGGCCTACAGCGTAGCCCTCGAGTCCTTCAAAGCGGCCCTCCATGAACCGGAAACCATCATGCGATTGCCCCACGGTGGGCGCCAACTGTCGTGGTTTTGTCACGGCAGATGTCCTAGCAAAAGGACTTAGTCGTGGAGCCATCACTACGGGTTAGCTTGAAGGGGTTAAAGCGGACACAGGGACGCAAGAGAGTTTTATACTAGTTTGGCCCCTTCAATGAAGGTAAAAGCCTACGTCTAGTTGTGATGGAATTGATGGGGTTTCGATGACTAGGGAGCAAACAAGCTTCGCCTATGTCTCGAGTTGTTGTCCGTTCTCCTTGAACCGCCACCGGGTTGTCCCCTTATATACACGGGTGACTCCCGTCGGCTTACGGAGTCCCAATACCGGCTCATAGATGTGTCCGGTTTGGTCTCTACTTATTCCTAACTTACAATACAAGTTAATTACTAACGCCGGTTTACGGCTACAAGCCTTGAACCGACCATGGGCCTTGAGCCCTCCTCTGTCTTCTTGGGCTTTAACATACTTAACTACTGACGAAGTTAACCCGGCCCAGATAGGCCGGTTTACGCCTAGTAGTAATATCCCCAACACCCTATACTTTCGGGATTAGTGTTAAACCTAAATAAATGTTATTTAGTGTTTGCGTTGAGCATGAATATGATTGCATCATGTTTATTGCAATACGGTTATTCATGTAACTTTGAGAATAGTTGTTGTTCTGTTTACATGAATAAAACCTTCTATGGTCATACACCCAATGAAAATGGTTTGTTGGATCTCGATCGTGGTGATACACATTTTCATAATATTGAAGCCAAAAGATACAAAGTTAATAATGATAGTGCAACTTATTTGTGGCACTGCCGTTTAGGTCATATTGGTGTAAAGCGCATGAAGAAAATCCATGCTGATGGGCTTTTGGAATCACTTGATTATGAATCAGTTGATGCTTGCGAACCATGCCTCATGGGCAAGATGACTAAGACTCCGTTCTCCGGAACAATGGAGCGAGCGACAGATTTGTTGGAAATCATACATACTGATGTATGTGGTCCAATGAATACTGAGGCTCGCAGCAGGTATCATTATTTTCTGATCTTCACAAGATGATTTGAGCAGATATGAGTATATCTACTTGATTAAATACAAGTGTGAAACATTTGAAAAGTTCAAATAATTTCAGAGTGAAGTGGAGAATCATCGTAACAAAAATAAAAGTTCCTACGATATGATCGCAGAAGTAAAATATTTGAGTTACGAGTTTGGCCTTCAGTTAAAACAATGTGAAATAGTTTCACTACTCACGCCACCTGGAACACCACAGTGTAATGGTGTGTCCGAACGTCGTAACCGTACTTTATTAGATATGGTGCGATCTATGATGTCTCTTACCGATTTACCACTATCGTTTTGGGGTTATGCATTAGAGATAGCTACATTCACGTTAAATAGGGCACCATCTAAATCCGTTGAGATGAGACTATATGAACTGTGGTTTAGCAAGAAACCTAAGCTGTCGTTTCTTAAAGTTTGGGATTGCAATGCTTATGTGAAAAAGTTTCGTCTTAATAAGCTCAAACCCAATTCGGAGAAGTGCATCTTCATAGGATACCCAAGAGTAACTGTTGGGTACACCTTCTATCACAGATCCGAAGGCAAGATATTTGTTGCTGAGAATGGATCTTTTCTAGAGAAGGAGTTTCTCTCGAAAGAAATGAGTGGGAGGAAAGTAGAACTTGATGAGGTAACTATACCTGCTCCCTTATTGGAAAGTAGTTCATCACAGAAATCTGTTCCTGTGACTACTACACCAATTAGTGAGGAAGCTAATGATGATGATCATGTAACTTCAAATCAAGTTACTACCGAACCTTGTAGGTAAACCAGAGTGAGATCCGCGCCAGAGTGGTACAGTAATCCTGTTCTGGAGGTCATGTTACTTGACCATGACGAACCTACAAACTATGAGGAAGCGATGATGAGCCCAGATTCCACGAAATGGCTTAAGGCCATGAAATCTGAAATGAGATCCATGTATGAAAACAAAGTATGGACTTTGATTGACTTGCCCAATGATTGGCGAGCCATTGAGATTAAATGGATCTTCAAGAGGAAGGCGGGCGCTGATAGTAGTGTTACTATCTACAAAGCTAGAATTGTCACGAAAGGTTTTCAACAAGTTCAAGGTATTGACTACGATGAGAGTTTCTCACTCGTATCTATGCTTAAGTCTGTCCGAATCATGTTATCAATTGCCGCATTTTGTGAAATTTGGCAAATGGATAAACAAAACTGCATTCCTTAATGGATTTATTAAAGAAGAGTTGTATATGATGCAACCAGAAGGTTTTGTCAATCCTAAAGGTGCTAACAAAATATGCAAGCTCCAGCGATCCATCGACTGGTGCAAGCATCTCGGAGTTGGAATATACACTTTGACAAGTTGATCAAAGCATATAGTTTTATACAGACTTGCGATGAAGCATGTATTTACTAGAAAGTGAGTGGGAGCACTACAACATTTCTGATAAGTATATGTGAATGACATATTGTTGATCGGAGATAATGTAGAATTATTCTGCAAAGCATAAAGGAGTGTTTGAAAGGAGTTTTTCAAAGAAAGACCTCGGTGAAGCTGCTTACATATTGAGCATCAAGATTTATAGAGATAGATCAAGACGCTTGATAAGTTTTTCAATGAGTACATACCTTGACAAGTTTTTGAAGTAGTTCAAAATGGAACAGTCAAAGAAAGAGTTCTTGCCTGTGTTACAAGGTGTGAAACTGAGTAAGACTCAAAGCCCGACCACGGCAGAAGATAGAAAGAGAATGAAAGTCATTCCCTATGCCTTGACCATAGGTTCTATAAAATATGCCATGCTGTGTAGCAGATCTATTGTATACCCTACACTGTTTTTGGCAAGGGAGTACAATAGTGATCTAGGAGTAGATCACTTGATAGCGGTCAAAATTATCCTTAACGGAATAAGGATATGTTTCTCGATTATGGAGGTGACTAAAAGGTTCGTCGTAAAGGGTTACGCCGATGCAAATTTTGACACTGATCCAGATGACTCTAAATCTCAATCTGGATACATATTGAAAGTGGGAGCAATTAGCTAGAGTAGCTCCGTGCAGAGCATTATTGACACATAAATTCGCAAAATACTTACGGATCTAAATGTGGAAAACCTGTTGACTAAACTTCTCTCACAAGCAAAACATGATCACACCTTAGTACTCTTTGGGTGTTAATCACATAGCGATGTGAACTAGATTATTGACTCTAGTAAACCCTTTGGGTGTTGGTCACATGTCGATGTGAACTATGGGTGTTAATCACATGGTGATGTGAACTATTGGTATTAAATCACATGACGATGTGAACTAGATTATTGAATCTAGTGCAAGTGGGAGACTGAAGGAAATATGCCCTAGAGGAAATAATAAAGTTATTATTTATTTCCTTATATCATCATAAATTTTTATTATTCATGCTAGAATTGTATTAACCGGAAACATAATACATGTGTGAATACATAGACAAACAAAGTGTCACTAGTATGCCTCTACTTGACTACTCATTGATCAAAGATGGTTATGTTTCCTAACCATAGACATGAGTTGTCATTTGATTGACGGGATCACATCATTAGGAGAATGATGTGATTGACTTGACCCATTCCGTTAGCTTAGCACTTGATCGTTTAGTTTGTTTCTATTGCTTTCTTCATGACTTATGCATGTTCCTATGACTATGAGATTATGCAACTCCCGTTTACCGGAGGAACACTTTGTGTGCTACCAAATGTCACAACGTAACTGGGTGATTATAAAGGTGCTCTACAGGTGTCTCCGAAGGTACTTGTTGGGTTGGCGTATTTCGAGATTAGGATTTGTCACTCTGATTGTCGGAGAGGTATCTCTGGGCCCACTCGGTAATGCACATCACTTAAAGCCTTGCAAGCATTGCAACTAATGAGTTAGTTGCGGAATGATGTATTACGGAACGAGTAAAGAGACTTGCCAGTAACGAGATTGAACTAGGTATTGAGATACCGACGATCGAATCTAGGGCAAGTAACATACCGATGACAAAGGGAACAACGTATGTTGTTATGCGGTTTGACCGATAAAAGATCTTCGTAGAATATGTGGGAGCCAATATGAGCATCCAGGTTCCGCTATTGGTTATTGACCGGAGACGTGTCTCGGTCATGTCTACATAGTTCTCGAACCCGTAGGGTCCGCACGCTTAAAGTTCGATGACGGTTATATTATGAGTTTATGTGTTTTGATGTACCAAAGGAGTTCGGAGTCCCGGATGTGATCAGGGACATGCCGAGGAGTCTCGACATGGTCGAGACGTAAAGATCGATATATTGGACGACTATATTCGGACATCGGAAAGGTTCCGAGTGATTCGGGTATTTTCGGGAGTATCGGGGAGTTACGGGAATTCGTATTGAGCCTTAATGGGTCATACGAGAAAGGAGAGAAAGGCCTCAAAGAGTGGCAGCACCCCTCCCCATGGGCTGGTCCGAATTGGACTAGGGAGGGGGGCCGCCCCTTCCTTCCTTCTCCTTTTCCCTTCCCTTTCCTTCCCTCCTACTCCTACTACTTGGAAGGGCTCCTAGTTCTACTAGGAAAGGGGAATCCTACTCCGGGTGGGAGTAGGACTCCCCTAGGGCGCATCATAGAGAGGGCTGGCCCCTCCCCTCCTCCATCCTTTATATACATGGCCAGGGGGCACCCCATAGACACAACAATTGATCCTTGGATCTCTTAGCCGTGTGCGGTGCCCCCCTCCACCATAAACCACCTCGGTCATATCGTAGCGGTGCTTAGGCGAAGCCCTACGTCAGTAGAACATCATCATCGTCACCACGCCGTCATGCTGATGGAACTCTCCCTCAAAGCTCGGCTGGATCGGAGTTCGAGGGATGTCGTCGAGTTGAACGTGTGCAGACCTCGGAGGTGTCGTGCATTCGGTACTTGATCGGTCGGATTGTGAAGACGTACGACTACATCAACCGCGTTGTGCTAACGCTTCCGCTTTCGGTCTACGAGGGTACGTGGATAACACTCTCCCCTCTTGTTGCTATGCATCACCATTATCTTGCGTGTGCGTAGGAAATTTTTGAAATTACTACGTTCCCCAACACAAACATGTGGACATATTTTTTGATTTCGGCTTTCGCTTGAGGACAAGCGAGGTCTAAGCTTGGGGGAGTTGATACGTCCATTTTGCATCATGCTTTTATATCGATATTTATTGCATTATGGGTTGTTATTACACATTATGTCACAATACTTATGCCTATTCTCTCTTATTTTACAAGGTTTACATGAAGAGGGAGAATGCCGGCAGCTGGGATTCTGGGCTGGAAAAGGAGCAAATATTAGAGACCTATTCTGCATAGCTCCAAAAGTCCTGAAACTTCACGGAAGTTATTGCCAGAATATATAAAAAATATTGGTTGAAAGAAGTTCCAGAGGGGGCCCACACCCTGGCCATGAGGGTGGGGGCGCGCCCTACCCTCCTGGGCGTGCCCCCTACCTCGTGGGCTCCCTGGTGGCCCTCCGATACCCATCTTTTGATATATGAGGTCTTTCATCCGAGAAAAAATAATAAGCAACCTTTGGGGAAGAAACTCCACCGCCACGAGGCGGAACCAATCTAGGGCTCCGACAGAGCTGTTCTGCCGGGGAAACTTCCCTCCGAGAGGGGGAAATCATCACCATTGTCATCACCAACGATCCTCTCATCGAGAGGGTATCAATGTCCATCAACATCTTCACCAGCACCGTCTCATCTCAAACCCTAGTGCATCTCTTGTATCCAATCTTTGTATCCAAACCTCAGATTGGTACCTGTGGGTTGCTAGTAGTGTTGATTACTCCTGGTAGTTGATGCTAGTTGGTTAATTGGTGGAAGATCATATGTTCAGATCCATTATGCATATTAATACCCCTCTGAGGACATGGGAGAAGTCTTGCTATAAGTAGTCATGTGAATTTGGTATCCGTTCGATATTTTGATGAGATGTATGTTGTCATCCCTCTAGTGGTGTCATGTGAACGTCGACTACATGACACTTCACCATTGTTTGGGCCTAGAGGGAGGCATTGGGAAGTAACAAGTAGATGATTGCTACCTCTTGAGCACTGCGTTGGTTTTCCCCAAAGAGGAAGGGATGATGCAGCAAAGTACCATAAGTATTTCCCTCAGTTTTTGAGAACCAAGGTATCAATCTGGTAGGAGGCTATGCGCGAGTCCCTCGTACCTGCACAAAACAAATAAATCCTCACAACCAACGTGAATAGGGGTTGTCAATCCCTACACGGCCACTTATGAGAGTGAGATCTGATAGATATGATAAGATAATATTTTTGGTATTTTTTTTGATAAAGATGCAAAGTAAAATAAAGGCAAAGTAAAAAAGCAAAGGAAATAACTAAGTAGTAGGGGATTAATATGATAAAGATAGACCCGGGGGCCATAGGTTTCACTAGTGGCTTCTCTCGAGAGCATAAGTATTCTACGATGGGTGAACAAATTACTGTTGAGCAATTGACAGAATTGAGCATAGTTATGAGAATATCTAGGTATGATCATGTATATAGGCATCACATCCGAGACAAGTAGACCGACTCCTGCCTGCATCTACTACTATTACTCCACTCATCGACCGCTATCCAGCATGCATCTAGAGTATTAAGTTCATGAAAACAGAGTAACGCCTTAAGCAAGATGACATGATGTAGAGGGATAAATTCATGCAATATGATAAAAAAAACCATCTTGTTATCCTCGATGGCAACAATCCAATACGTGCCTTGCTGCCCCTACTGTCACTGGGAAAGGACACCGCAAGATTGAACCCAAAGCTAAGCGCTTCTCCCATTGCAAGAAAGATCAATCTAGTAGGCCAAGCCAAACTGATAATTCAAAGAGACTTGCAAAGATACCAATCATACATAAAAGAATTCAGAGAATATTCAAATATTGTTCATAGATAATCTTGATCATAAACCCACAATTCATCGGTCTCAACAAACACCGCAAAAAGAAGATTACATTGAATAGATCTCCACAAGAGAGGGGGAGAACATTGTATTGAGATCCAAAAAGAGAGAAGAAGCCATCTAGCTAATAACTATGGACCCGAAGGTCTGAGGTAAACTACTCACACTTCATCAGAGAGGCTATGGTGTTGAGTAGAAGCCCTCCGTGATGGATACCCCCTCCAACGGAGCTCCGGAACAGGCCCCAAGATGGGATCTCGTGGATACAGAAAGTTGTGGCGGTGGAATTAGGTTTTTGGCTCCGTATCTGATCGTTTGGGGGTACATAGGTATATATAGGAGGAAGGAGTACGTCGGTGGAGCAACAGGGGGCCCACGAGGGTGGAGGGCGCGCCTGGGGGGGTAGGCGCACCCCCCTACCTCGTGGCCTCCTCTTTTGTGTCTTGGCGTAGGGTCCAAGTCTCCCGGTTCTTGTTTGTTGAGAAAATCACGTTCCCGAAGGTTTCATTCCGTTTGGACTCCGTTTGATATTCCTTTTCTTCGAAACCCTAAAACAGGCAAAAAACAGCAATTCTGGGCTGGGCCTCCGGTTAATAGGTTAGTCCCAAAAATAATATAAAAGTAGATAATAAAGCCCAATAATGTCCAAAACAGTAGGTAATATAGCATGGAGCAATCAAAAATTATAGATGCGTTGGAGATGTATCAAGCATCCCCAAGCTTAATTCATGCTCGTCCTCGAGTAGGTAAATGATAAAAACAGAATTTTTGATGCAGATTGCTACTTGGCATAATTTTAATGTAATTCTTCTTAATTGTGGTATGAATATTCAGATCCGAAAGATTCAAGACAAAAGTTTAATATTGACATAAAAATAATAATACTTCAAGCATACTAACAAAGCAATTATGTCTTCTCAAAATAACATGGCCAAAGAAAGTTATCCCTACGAAATCATATAGTCTGGCTATGCTCCATCTTCACCACACAAAATATTTAAATCATGCACAACCCCGATGACAAGCCAAGCAATTGTTTCGTACTTTTGACATTCTCAAAACTTTTTCAATTTTCACGCAATACATGAGTGTGAGATATGGACATAGCACTATAGGTGGAATAGAACGGTGGTTGTGGAGAAGACAAAAAGGGAGAAGATAGTCTCACATCAACTAGGCCTATCAACGGGCTATGGAGATGCCCATCAATAGATATCAATGTGAGTGAGTAGGGATTGTCATGCAACGGATGCACTAGAGCTATAAGTTTACGAAAGCTCAAAAAGAAACTAAGTGGGTGTGCATCCAACTTGCTTGCTCATGAAGACCTAGGGCAATTTGAGGAAGCCCATCATTGGAATATACAAGCGAAGTTTTACAATGAAAAATTCCCACTAGTATATGAAAGTGACAACATAGGAGACTCTCTATATGAAGAACATGGTGGTACTTTGAAGCACAAGTGTGGTAAAAGGATGGTAGCATTGCCCCTTCTCTCTTTTTCTCTCATTTTTTCTTCTCTTTTTTTATTTGGGCCTTTTCTCTTTTTTATGGCCTCTTTTCTTTCTCTTTTTTTTTTTTCTCGTCCGGAGTCTCATCCCGACTTGTGGCGGAATCATAGTCTCCATCATCCTTTCCTCACTGGGACAATACTCTAATAATGATGATCATCACACTTTTATTTTTCTTACAACTCAAGAATTACAACTCGATACTTAGAACAAAATATGACTCTATATGAATGCCTCCGACGGTGTACCGGGATATGCAATGACTAATGAGTGACATGTATGAAAGAATTATGAATGGTGGCTTTGCCACAAATACGATGTCAACTACATGATCATGCTAAGCAATATGACAATGATGGAGTGTGTCATAATAAACGGAATGGTGGAAAGTTGCATGGCAATATATCTCGGAATGGCTATGGAAATGCCACAATAGGTAGGTATGGTGGCTGTTTTGAGGAAGGTATATGGTGGGTGTATGATACCGGCGAAAGGTGCACGGTATTAGAGAGGCTAGCAAAGGTGGAAGGGTGAGAGAAGTGCGTATAATCCATGGACTCAACATTAGTCATAAAGAACTCATATACTTATTGCAAAAATCTACAATTTATCAAAGCAAAGTATTACGCGCATGCTCCTAGGGGTATAGATTGGTAGGAAAAGACCATCGCTCGTCCCCGACCGCCACTCATAAGGAAGACAATCAAAAAATAAATCATGCTCGGACTTCATCACATAACGGTTCACCATACGTGCATCCTACGGGAATCACAAACTTTAACACAAGTATTTCTCAAATTCACAACTACTCAACTAGCACAACTTTAATATCACCATCTTCATATCTCAAAACAATTATCAAGTATCGAACTTCTCATCGTATTCAACACACTCGTAAGAATAATTACCATGCTATTTAATACTCTCAAAATAATCTAAGTGAAGCATGAGAGATCAATAGTTTCTATAAAACAAATCCACCACCGTGCTCTAAAAGATATCAGTGAAGTACTGGAGCAAAACTATATAACTCAAAAGATATAAGCGAAGCACATAGAGTATTCTAACAAATTCCAAATCATATATGGCTCTGTCAAAAGGTGTGTACAGCAAGGATGATTGTGGTAAACTCAAAATTAAAGACTCAAATCATAAAAGACGCTCCAAGCAAAACACATATCATGTGGTGAATAAAAATATAGCTCCAAGTAAAGTTACCGATAGAAGTAGACGAAAGAGGGGATGCCTTCCGGGGCATCCCCAAGCTTTGGCTTTTAGGTGTCCTTAGATTATCTTGGGGTTGCCATGGGAATCCCCAAGCTTAGGCTCTTGCCACTCCTTGTTCCACAATCCATCAAATCTTTACCCAAAACTTGAAAACTTCACAACACAAAACTTAAAGTAGAAAATCTCGTGAGCTCCGTTAGCTAAAGGAAATAAAAGACCACTTCAAGGTACTGTAATGAACTAATTCTTTATTTATATTGGTTTTATACCTACTGTATTCCAACTTCTCTATGGTTTATAAACTATTTTACTAGCCATAGATTCATCAAAATAAGCAAACAACACACGAAAAACAGAATCTGTCAAAAACAGAATAGTCTGTAGTAATCTGTAGCTAGCGCAAGATCTGTTACCCCAAAAATTTTAAAATAAATTTCTGGACGTGAGGAATTTATCTATTAATCATCTGCAAAAATAATTAACTAAATAGCACTCTCCAATAAAAAATGGCAGCAATTCTCGTGAGCGCTAAAGTTTCTGTTTTTTACAGCAAGATCAAAAAGACTTTCCCAAGTCTTCCCAACGGTTCTACTTGGCACAAACACTAATTAAACACAAAAAACACAACCAAAAATAGAGGCTAGATAAATTATTTATTACCAAATAGGAGCAAAAAGCAAGGAATTAAAATAAAATTGAGTTTCCTCCCAAAAAGCGTTATCGTTTAACGCCCCTAGCTAGGCATAACAAGCAAGGATAGATCTAGGTATTGCCATCTTTGGTAGGCAATCGATAAGTGGCTTTCATAATAGATTCATAAGGTAATTTAATTTTCTTTCTAGGAAATTGTTCCATGCCTTTCCTTAATGGAAATTGGAATCTAATATTTCCTTCCTTCATATCAATAATTGCACCAATCATTCTAAGGAAAGGTCTACCAAGAATAATAGGACATGAAGGATTGAAATCTATGTCAAGAACAATAAAATCTACGGGTACATAATTCCTATTTGCAACAATAAGAACATCATTAATTCTTCCCATAGGTTTATTAATAGTGGAATCTGCAAGGTGCAAGTTTAAAGAGCAATCATCAAAATCACGGAAACCTAACAAATCACACAAAGTCTTTGGAATCGTGGAAACACTAGCACCCAAATCACATAAAGCATAGCATTCATGATCTTTAATTTTAATTTTAATAGTTGGTTCCCACTCATCATAAAGTTTTCTAGGGATAGAAACTTCCAATTCAAGTTTTTCTTCATAAGATTGCATTAAGGCATCAACGATATGTTTAGTAAATGCTTTATTTTGACTATAAGCATGAGGAGAATTTAGCACGGATTGTAACAAGGAAATACAATCAATCAAAGAGAAATTTTCATAGTTAAATTCCTTGAAATCCATAATAGTGGGTTTAGGAACATCTAGGGTTTTAATTTCTTCAATCCCACTTTTATCAATTTTAGCACCAAGATCAAAAAATTCTGAATTCTTGGAATGCCTTCTAGGTAAAGGTGGATCATATTAAGTCCCATCATTATCAAGATTCATATTGCAAAACAAAGATTTAATAGGGGCACATCAATAACTTTTAGATCTTCATCATTATTTTCATAGGAACTAGAAGAACACGCTCTTATAAAGGCATCTTTCTTAGCACGCATCCTAGCGGTTCTTTCTTTGCACTCATCAATGGAAATTCTCATGGCTTTGAGAGACTCATTGACATCATGCTTAGGTGGAATAGATCTAAGTTTCAAAGAATCAACATCAAGAGTAATTCTATCAATGTTCCTAGCCAAATCATCAATCTTAAGCAATTTTTCTTCAATCAAAGCATTGAAATTCTTTTGCGAAGTAATAAATTCTTTAATATTAGATTCAAAATTAGAGGGCATCTTATTATAATTTCCATAAGAATTGTTGTAGGAATTACCATAATTATTAGAGGGATTACTAGTATAAGGCCTGGGATTGAAATTTCCTCTATACGCGCTGTTACCAAAATTGTTCCTACCAACAAAATTCACATCCATAGATTCATTATTATTCTCAATCAAAGTAGACATGGGCATATCATTAGGATCAGAAGAAACACTCTTATTAGCAAATAATTTCATAAGTTCATCCATCTTTCCGCTCAAAACATTAATTTCTTCTATCGCATGCACTTTTTTATTAGTAGATCTTTCAGTATGCCATTGAGAGTAATTAATCATAATATTATCTAGGAGTTTAGTAGCTTCTCCTAAAGTGATTTCCATAAAAGTGCCTCCCGCGGCTGAATCTAAAAGATTTCTAGAAGCAAAATTCAATCCGGCATAAAAAATTTGTATAATCATCCACAAATTTAAACCATGAGTAGGGCAATTACGTATCATTAGTTTCATTCTCTCCCAAGTTTGTGCAACATGTTCATGATCAAGTTGCTTAAAATTCATAATATCGTTTCTAAGAGAGATGATCTTAGCGGGAGGAAAATAATTAGAGATAAAAGCATCTTTGCACTTATTACATGAATCAATACTATTTTTAGGCAAAGACGAAAACCAAGCTTTAGCACGATCTCTAAGCGAAAAAGGAAATAGCTTAAATTTAACAATATCATTATCCACATCTTTCTTGTTTTGCATGTCACACAAATCAACGAAGCTATTTAGATGGGTAGCGGCATCTTCACTAGGAAGGCCGGAAAACGGATCTTTCATGACAAGATTCAGCAAAGCAGTATTAATTTCACAAGATTCAGTATCGGTAAGAGGAGCAATCGGAGTGCTAATAAAATCATTGTTGTTGGTACTAGTGAAGTCACACAATTCAGTATTATCTTGAGCCATCGTGACAAGCAAGCAAACTAACACACAAGCAAACAAAAAGCAAGTGGGCAAAAAGAGGCAAATAGAGAAAGAGAGGGAGGATAGAGAGAGAGAGGGCGAATAAAACGGCAAGGGTGAAGTGGGGGAGAGGAAAACGAGAGGCATATGGCAAATAATGTAATGCGGGAGATAAGGGTATGTGATGGGTACTTGGTATGTTGACTTTTGCGTAGACCTCCCCGGCAACGGCGCCAGATATGGCTCGTTCTCGGGAGTCAAATCTTGACTTGCGCGAACCTCCCCGGCAACGGCGCCAGAAATTCTTCTTGCTACCTCTAGAGCACTGCGTTGGTTTTCCCCGAAGAGGAAGGGATGATGCAGCAAAGTAGCGTAACTATTTCCCTTGGTTTTTGAGAACCAAGGTACCAACCCAGTAGGAGGCTACGCGCGAGTCCCTCGTACCTGCACAAAACAAATAAATCCTCGCAACCAACGCGAATAGGGGTTGTCAATCCCTACACGGCCACTTACGAGAGTGAGATCTGATAGATATGATAAGATAAGATTTTTGGTATTTTTGTGATAAAGATGCAAAGTAAAATAAAGACAAAGTAAAAAAGCAAAGGAAATAACTAAGTAGTAGGGGATTAATATGATAAAGATAGACCCGGGGGCCATAGGTTTCACTAGTGGCTTCTCTCGAGAGCATAAGTATTCTACAGTGGGTGAACAAATTACTGTTGAGCAATTGACAGAACTGAGCATAGTTATGAGAATATCTAGGTATGATCATGTATATCCGATGAAGTGTGAGTAGTTTACCTCAGATATCTCCGTGATCGATGCCCCCTCCAGCGGAGCTTCGAAACAGGCCCCAAGATGGGATCTCGTGGATACAGAAAGTTGCGGCGGTGGAATTTGGTTTTTGGCTTCGTATCTGATCGTTTGGGGGTACGTAAGTATATATAGGAGGAAGGAGTACGTCGGTGGAGCAATAGGGGGCCCACGAGGGTGGAGGGCGCGCCTAGGGGGTAGGCGCGCCCCCTACCTCGTGGCCTCTTCTTTTGTGTATTGACATAGGGTCCAAGTCTCCCGGGTCTTGTTTGTTGAGAAAATCATGTTCCCGAAGGTTTCGTTCCGTTTAGACTCCGTTTGATATGCCTTTTCTTCGAAACCCTAAAACAGGCAAAAAAACAGCAATTCTGGGCTGGGCCTCCGGTTAATAGGTTAGTCCCAAAAATAATATAAAAGTGGATAATAAAGCCCAATAATGTCCAAAATAGTAGATAATATAGCATGGAGCAATCAAAAATTATAGATACGTTGGAGACGTATCAATGATGGGTTGCTAGAGTGACAGAAGCTTAAACCCTAGTTTATGCGTTGATTCGTAAGGGGCTGATTTGGATCCATATGTTTCATGCTATGGTTATGTTTACCTTAATACTTCCGTTGTAGTTGCGGATGCTTGCAATGGGGGTTAATCATAAGTGGGGTGCTTGTCCAAGTAAGGGTAGCACCCAAGCACCGGTCCACCCACATATCAGATTATCAAAATACCGAACGTGAATCATATGAACGTGATGAAAACTAGCTTGATGATAATTCCCATGTGTCCTCGGGAGCGCTTTCCTTCATATAAGAGTTTGTCCAGGCTTGTCCTTTGCTACAAAAAGGCTTGGGCCATCTTGCTGCACCTTATTTACTTTTATTACTTGCTACTCATTACAAATTAACTTATCACAAAACTATCTGTTACCGATAATTTCAGTGCTTGCAGAGAATACCTTACTGAAAATTGCTTATCATTTCCTTCTGCTCCTCGTTGGGTTCGACACTATTACTTACCGAAAAGCTATGATAGATCCCCTACACTTGTGGGTCATCAAAGAGTTCTTTGAATGGAGTGTGTTGTCACATAGCAATCTCCGATTCTAACGTGGATTTTGCATTTCACGGTATCCACGCTACTTTCTTAATTCACATACATATGTATAAGATGGACACTATGGTAGTGAGAAAACTTTCGATGGATTCAAGCATATATGACCACACACATACAAAATACCACAACAATCGAGTCAATATCAACTTTTGCAAACCTAGTATGGCACGAATTCAAAATAATTACGAAAGCCATATGCATGGTCCTCAATTCAAATCTTACAATGTACACTAAATCGAAACGTCAATATTTAGTCTAGTACTATCCACATTCAAATGTTGTTTTTAGCCACCACCCCCCCCCCCCGCACACATGCTACATACTTCCTCTATCGATTAATCTTCCTCTCCTAACCACCTTACAAAGCTATTGGTTTCCGACACACGCTCATTCTTTCTCTCCATGTTCCGATATCTAACTCTCTCAAATACACCACCCCCTTTTACACTCTATCAACAAATGTATCTCTCTCACACACTCGCCATTGCACTCCATGTTGAGCTCTCTCTCTCTCTCCCTCCAACCATCTCTCGCTGGATACATGCATTGCCTATCTAGACCCCCCTCTCGCGCACACGCACACACATTGTGTATCTAGGTCACTCTTTCGAGACCATCTCACTCTTTCTTCCGCACGGTGGTGTAACATCCCAAAATTCTAAATTTTGGAATGTTATATTAAATAGATAGACTTGATTGATTGTTTGATTGTTTGACTAAAAGTGAGTGAATTCGAACTTTTTGAAAGTTAAATGAGAGGGAATAAAAGGACTTTCCCAAACTTTCATTTTTCATTCGTGTTCTCTGTGAATTCAAATTCTTTTCACCACGAAACCCTGGAGAGAAGATGACATGACTTCTTCCATTTATTTAAATGACAAGGGGTGTTGAAAATATTTGAATTTCATTGGAGAATATTTCCGATTCAGAAACTTCATGCAGCTCAATGATTTTCATGAGAGAAGATAAAATGACTTCTTCAAATTATATGAAATAGGAGTTGGGAGTTTCAAAGGATCAAATTCAAGTCTTTTGGAGTTATTTGAGTTTTATTCAAATTATTTTTCTCCAAAAATAAAATATATGGAAATTAGGGTAACATGATTCCCTACAATAGAAAATTGGAGAAAAATTAATTTGAAATCATTTTGGTGTTTTTTAAAATGATGTTTGTTGGATTTTAATAGGCCAGTAGCACTGTTTGAATTATTAGAATTTTTGTGTATTTTATTTAATGTTAGAAAAATGTTCACGTCATAGAAATAATTTTTTGAAAATTTTGATATATTATATGCCTATATAATATTTTCTTTTATTTTGTTTTTATGTTTATGTTTGTCTGGAAAAAAATAAAAAAAATCCCTTCGCCGACTGGGCCGGCCCAGCACCCAGCCAGGCCGCGGCCCAGCTCGCCCGTCGTCCCCGATCGGGATTCCTCCCGAGTCCGGATCACCGCCGCCGCTCGCCGTGGAAGCTCCAGCCTCCTCTGCCCCCTTCCCCAAGCCACCTCAGAGCCGCCCCGCCCCCTATAAAAGCCGAGGCCCGGCCCCGCCTCGCCTCCTCTCGTTTCGCCGCCGCCCTCGCCTGCATCCCGCTGCGCCGCGCCGCGCCGCAGATCGCCGCCGCCGCTGCTCCACCGCCGCCCTGCGTAGCTCCGCCGCGCCGCAGTCGCCGCCCTCTGCTGCATCCGCCTTGCGCCGCCGCTACCGCACGCCGTGTAGCCACCCCGCGCCGCCTCGTGCCGCTGCCGTCGCCTCCCTGGAACCGCTGTCTCACTGCGCCGCCCTCGCCGGAGTTAACCGTCGCCGCTGCCGGACTTTTCCCTCGAACCGGTATAAACTGAATTGACCTGCCCCGGTTTCTCTTCGGTTTTTTTATTTATAGATCGGTTTTCTCTTTTTAGCCTAGTTATTTTCGAGAACGTTCGCTGGATAGGTATTCATAGCGAACGGATTCGTTCTTTAGCGTTCGTTAGCGAACGTTCGTTATATAGCCTTTTCGTTTTTTTTATTTCTGTCAGGGACCCGTCTGCGATTAAAGTTTTATAGATTAGTCCCTAATCTTCAAACCCTCACATCTTTTTACTCGTTTGTCCAAATCCAACGAAACCAACGCCAACGTCTTCGTTATGATCCCCTCTATCCATTAAAACAACTCAAACATGTTTTTGAAAAGTTTAAAATTTGAATTAGATCAGATTTGAATTCAAACTTCGTTTGATCATAACTTGAGTTTCGTAGCTCCGTTTCAGTTGATTCTTTTTGCAAATCGAAGCTCTTTACCTAAACATTCCGATAAGGCCAAATTCACATAATTTTGGTACTGTTAGAAATTGTTTTATGTTGCAAGAGCTATTTTCTTGGTTTTGATGTTTTCCAAATCGTCTTCTTCGTTCTTTCTAATCTTTGAGTGATTGCTTATGTGTGGTTACTATTGCTTGCTTACAATAGATTGACCGGAGTGTGACGAGTAGAACTATCAAGAATTTTGAGTGTGAATCATCTTCATCAACATTTCAGGCAAGTTCACACTTTGATCATATCCCCTTTCATACCCAGTTTTTATGCATTAGTTTCACCCTC